>NC_079443.1:8391187-8568687 GCF_903798145.1 Danio aesculapii | reverse complement strand
CGGGTTAATTACTACGGTGGACACATGGAGGGATCACGCCAAAGTAAGACCAATGAATTGGTATTTATTGTCCATTTACAGTCTTTAAAATCTACATCAAGATACAAGGATGAAGTCATGTGATGAATACGAGCATATCTTCTTTTTTTGCCTTAGTAAGACATTGTGGAGATGAATTTCATGTGAGAAGAGTGAATATAGAAACAGATCCCAGCATCACAGTCTTCCACTTACCACAAATAAACCAAAACCCACTGGTCAACTCAAACTCTGATGTCACGTTACCAATGGTAAGAATTAATTTTTGGTAATTACAATATAATAAAATACTGTGCTGAGGCCTGTTGCACAAAATAACTCTGGGTTGCAGATAAAGTTTCTGGCTGACAAAACTAAACAAATCCAATCTACACTGTAACACCCGATAAGTTAAGGTAACTCAAACCATTTGAGGAAACCGATTGCAACAAACCATTGAAGTTCAAAAATTAAACCTAATGAGTACTGTGAACTAAATCCATTTAAATAAATGAAGCAATTTGAGCACAGTGAAAAACAATAAATGAAGAAAACTCAAACCAACTGAGTACTGTAAAACTCAATAAGTTAAGGCAACTCAAACCGTTTGAGGAAACAGATTGCTACAAACCATTTGAGTTAAAAAACTAATCTATGAGTACTGTGAACTTACTCCATTTGAGTTGAAGTAATGAAGTATTTAATTAACTCATTACCTTGAGCAATTAAAACTCTTTTCAAATGAGTAGAATAAACGTTCGGTAAATTTGAAATAACTACACTCATTTCATTTGATAAAGTTGACTGTTGGGTTTTACAGTGTAGTTAAGTGGTTTCACAATGCTCGATATAAACAGCCAATCACACGAAGCACGAGTGCAGAAAACAGCCAATGACATGACAGATGAGATGATCAGTTTTAATGATTTCTCAAGAGAGAGTCAGCAATTCACTTTCCACTTCGTTTAAGTGCATTTACAAGACAGAAATAAATGCTGCTGCTGCAGCAAAAGTTTAAGGCAACTTAAAGCAAATATTATTATATCAGTGCAAATCAATAAACTGATTTCAATAATGTAGGTTCACACACAGCTCAAAAGATGTTTTAAAAGTCCAATGTAAATATTTACAATTTAATTTTAAAGCCATTAATAATGTTAATTGTCAATTCACAACTATTCAAATATATGCACTGTTAACGATTTTTGTAAATTACACAGTATTTAACTGTAATATGAACTGAATTTTACTGTAGGACAGTTATGCGATGTGTTACTGTATTTTAAAGTTGTATTATGAAAATTTATGCATATTTGTTAATGTATATTTACGTATAGTTAATGAAATTCAATAGTTTACTGTAAAAATGAGAAATTACTTTTACGGTTTGTACTGTATTTTTAACGGTAAAATACTGGCAACCACAGCTGACGTTTTTTTATCGTAAATTTTATGGATTTATTTTTTACAGTGTAGGACAGTAGAGATTTCAGACAGGAAAGCATTGGGAACAGAGAGAGGGGAAAGATTGGCAAAGGACCTCGAGCAGGGAATCAAACTCGGGTTGCCGTGAGCACATCTGTGCTATATGTTGGTGCACTGTACTACTAGGCTATTGGCGCCGAATAAAAGTGCACTGTAAATTAACAATTGCAATCGTGCTGTAATACTACATCACAGTTGTAATTGTTAATTTGCCGTCAAAATTGTCAGTAATGCTGTAAATTTTACAGCAATTTTTTACAGTGCAGTAAAGAATATAATACTGTAAATACATATACAGCAAGATTTATCTGTAAATGTAAAAACAGTATCCTTGCTGTAATTGATTTACAGTAAGTTACTAGTGAACTGCTGCCAGTAAGTTACTGTATACTCTACAGGATATTCTTAACAGTGTGATTAATAATTGCAATCGAAATAAATCTAAACAACAATTTCAACTCAAAATACTTTATGTCAATGGGTTTAATTTGGAGCACAAAAAAAAAACAGGAAGCACTTTTATTGCATCAGATTTATGAGTCACCTGACTTTTTGGTGCAGTTTGGGTTTTCTCTAACCCAGAATAAAACCTGCTCCATAACAGGTTAGCCATGTAGCGCAAGTTACCATAGTAACGGAACCCAATCAAAAACAACCCACATTCTTGAAAATTTAAATCCATGTTTGCTGAATAACCTATTTTGTCATTTTACTTGGAATGTTCTGAAAAAATACTCCACCTTATGTAAATTCATCATATCGTCAATTAATGACTTAAATTCATATATATAGTTTTAAGGTCAATATTATTAGCCCCCTTTAGCAACATGTTTTAGAATGTCTACTAAACATACATAAACAATAACTTGCCTAATTACCCTAACCTGTCTAATTAACATAATTAAGCCTTTGAATTGGACTTTAAGCTGAATACTAGTATCTTGAAAAAGATGTAGTTAAATATTATTTACTGTCATCATGGCAAAGATCAGTTATCAGTTAAAGAAATCAGTTATTAATAACTTCTGTTAAACAGAAATTGGGGGAAATATACAGGGGGCTAATAAGTCAGGAGGGCAAAAAATCTGACCTCAACTGTATATAATGTACCTCTTTTGAAATTGTCTTAAAGAATAAACCAAAAGAAGTGAGAAGCTATGAGAATGTACCTCAACGAGAGCTACACGTGCATCTTCCTGCCATCAAAGCACAAACTGCACATGACAGAGCCTCAGAGAGATGCGTGCAAAGCAAAGTACTGCTGCTCTTCCCTGAACAAACACAACATACAGACACCCTTCAGCCACATGGTAAGAAACACAATGAATGCAGCATCACAGGTTCGTTCATAATAACACATTACACTGTAAAAAATACTGGGTTCTACACAATTACTTCGTGTTGTCAAAATTTACAAATTTAAATGAATTGGACATAAAACAATTAAGTTGTCCCAAAAACACAAAATAATTGTCTTGTTTCAACTCATTTTAAATAAATAGTTTGAACAAGCTGCAAAAGTCATTTTTGAGGGTATACAAACCATTCTTTCTTCAAGATGAGCTTCGCAGGAGCCCTGTTAAGGAGACTGAGCCATGTGGCGATGTGGAGAATAAAGAGAAAACTGGACAAAACCTTCACCCTGACAGCAAGTGCAGGATTGTGGAGATGGACCTCGGTCATGTCATGGGGTCAGACCATCTAGAAAAAGGGGGTAAAGACATATTTATGTATATTTTCAGAATGAACAAAGTTGATTTACGTATGACGCACAATGCATCTGCTGAAAGAAATACAATGATTCTTGATGCGTGAGGCAGCTTTATAAAAACAGTCCGCCATCACGGCGAGATGAATTTTGTATTACGATCTTTTGTGAAATGTCAGTTTTTATGGTCGATGCTGTTTAAGTGAAGCATTGCACATTCATATCAGGGGCTGCTGTTCAGTTCAAACTCAAAAACTTGTCAAACATTTTGTAAAGATAATATTAGCGAAATACATTGTGAGAACACCTGGGGTTCTTATTTAAGCGAGGAACTTAAAATGACTCATGCTGAAAGTCAGTGGTATTGAAAACTGGTCAAGTGATGAAAAAATACAACAACACTGCCAAGATTATGACTTGTACATGTACAGTCTGGAATAATGAATCCCAGCTGCAAGTTGAATAAATCAATTTAGTTTAATACAGGAATACAGTGTACTCTTCTGCAGTAAATGCTACATAAAAAAATCTAAATAACACTGAATATTGATATGTACTGAACTATGTCACGTATAAATTTGAGGCAAATTTTCATTTCAATTTCCAAATATTTATATACAGTGTATATGAGAGTAAAATGCTAAATACTTATATGATAAATATATAAATACTAATAAATCAATCTATGTTAAGCTTAATTTACACTCCCCGGCCACTTTATTAGGTACACCTCACTAGTACCGGGTTGGGCCCCCTTTTGCCTTGAGAACTGCCTTACTTCTTCGTGGCGTAAATTCAGCAAGGTACTGGAAATATTCCTTAGAGATTTTAGTCCACATTGACATGATAGTATCATGCAGATGCTGTAGATTTGTCGGCTGCATGTCCATGATGCAAATCTCCTGTTCCACCACAACCAAAAGGTGCTATGTTGGATTGAGATCTGGTGACTGTGGAGGCCATTTGAGTACAGTGAACTCATTGTCATTTTCAAGAAACCAGTCTGAGATGATTCAAGCTTTATGACACGGCGCATTACCCTACTGGAAGTAGCCATCAGAAGATGGTACACTGTGGTCATAAAAGGATGGACATGGTCAGCAACAATACTCAGGTAGGCTGTGGCGTTGACACAATGCTCAATTGGTACTAATAGGCCCAAAGTGTGCCAAGAAAATATCCCCCACACCTTTACACCACCACTACCAGCCTAAACTGTTGTTACAAGGCAGGATGGATCTATGCTTTCATGTTGATAACGCCAAATTCTGACCCTAACATTCGAATGTCACAGCAGAAATCGAGACTCATCAGACCAGGCAAAGTTTTTTCAATCTTCTATTGTCCAGTTTTGGAGAACCTGTGTGAATTGTAGCCTCAGTTTCCTGTTCTTAGTTTAAAGGAGTGGCACCTGGTGTGGTTTTCTGCTGCTGTAGCCCATCTGCCTTAAGGTTGGATGTGTTGTGCAT
This sequence comes from Danio aesculapii, assembly GCF_903798145.1. NCBI lineage: Eukaryota > Metazoa > Chordata > Actinopteri > Cypriniformes > Danionidae > Danio > Danio aesculapii. The sequence continues at coordinate 8,564,007 of NC_079443.1, read as the reverse complement.
TCAGAGCTGCATTCATTTAAGTTACTGTTGCCTTTCTATCAGCTCAAACCAGTCTAGCCATCGTTCTCTGACCTCTGGCATCAACAAGGCATTTGCGCCCACAGAACTGCCGCTCACTGGATATTTTCTCCTTTTTGGACCATTCTCTGTAAACCCTAGAGATGGTTGTGCGTGACAAACCCAGTAGATCAGCAGTTTCTGAAATACTAAGACCAGCCCATCTGGCACCAATAACCATGCCATGCTCGGTTTGAACTGCAGCAGATTGTCTTGACCGTGTCTACATGCCTAAATGCATTGAGTTGCTGCCATCTGATTGGCTGATTAGAAATTTGCACTAACGAGCAGTTGGACAGGTGTACCTAGTAAAGTGGCCGGTGAGTGTATTAACATACCTACTGTTGTTCGTTCAATATCATTTATAATTATTAATGATATACATAGATCTAAAAGTAGATCAAATAATAACAGTGAAATAATACTCACTCACTCACTCACTCACTCACTTTCTTTCAGCTTGTTTTCTTCTATCAGGGTTTGCCACCATAGAATGAACTGCAGAGAAATAATACAAATGAAATAAACCTCATTTTAAAGTGGTATGCCCATTTCTAATAGCTTTTTCTCATTTTTAAACATGTCTTATTTAAAGAATTTCTTATTTCATGTTCCCCTTTTCTCCCCTCATTAGTTCACACACACACACACACAGGCACACGCACACGCACACACACGGGTCAGACGGGTGTTAAATAAGCGTTGAGCTCAGGTCTCATACAGTGAGGCAGTACTGCTAAAGCTCTCTTCATGTGTGGCTCGGCTTGTGCTTGGCTGCAGCTAAATGAAGCCTTTAGACGGGCAGAGCAGTGGGCAGCGAGGACAGGACTGCTGGATATCAAAATAACAACACATGGGTGAAGGTTCAGCTGGCAACTAGCGCTCTGGGACTCAGGCAAAACAAGCCTCCATGAGATCTCTATGAACACAGTTTGAATTTAGGTTAAGACTTGTACACTTTTTCATGTTTAGTTCGGTTTCTGCTGTGTCTGCAAGCACAAACAAGTTGAAAAAAGAAAACGTTCAGCTATATATATATATATATATATATATATATATATATATATATATATATATATATATATATATATATATATATAAACTGAGTGTATGTATGTGCCATAATATGTTTGAATTTTGTGCTGGTTTTTATGTAACCAGCTTCACAAGTAATCGCCTTCATCCCATCTCTTTTTGTAAAAAGATAGCAAAGCAGATAAACATTTTTCTGTATTCAAACAGTGACGCATTCTGGAATGCAGACTGCTGTGTGTTCAGATGTAACTTTGGAGGCTCACATGTGTCCTTACATCCTCCAGCTTCAGACAAGCATCAACAGCGAAATGAATTAGTTTTATATATGAAGGGAATGTCAAAGAAACAATGGGCAAAAACTTGCTTTCGTGTACAAAATGTTTTTGCCAGACTGCTTAAAGGCCACCTATGGTGAAAAATCTACTTTTCAAGCTGTTTGGACAGAAATGTATGTAAGTATAATGTATAGACTGTCATATTGGGTTGATATAAACACACCCAGTCCTTTTGTTTCAAATTTAACAACATAAAAGCGGTGGACCAATTGGAGCGGTTTTCAGATCGACCACAACTTTACATAGGAGTGCGGTCCCCCCGCCCACCAATATTGATTGACAGCTGGGCGCATTAACATGTCCAGTATTCACGTGTATAATCATATCATCAAGAGAGGACGAGCACAAAGCAGCCGGGAATAAAAGATCTGTTCAGTTCACTAGGATCATCAATCATCATCAAACGTGATTTTTACATGTTTTAAATGTTTTAAAACAGAGCATGTGTGTAATGAATTACAGCGATTCACTTCAGATTCACCTAATCAGCACAGCCGCGTGTTAGAACAATTATAAAGGAAGACGCTTCAATCGCAGTTTGTGGACATTAAATCGGGTTTATTTTGTACATTAATATAAGAGATATCCATACAGCAGTGGAGATTACCAGTATCATGTCACATATGCGTGCAAAACGAGTGCAAAGCTTAACTCGCTCTCTCTCTCTCTCTCTCTCTCTCTCTCTCTCTCTCTCTCTCTCTCGTGTGTTTGCATGTCTGAGCTATGTGTGTGTGTATGTCTGCGCTACGTTTGTGTGTGTGTGTGTGTCTGCGCTATGTGTTTGTGTCCTCGCTGTGTGTGTGTGTGCATGAACTTTGTAATGGCATTGTGTGTGACTCATTGTTGCAAATCCACAAAAAAATGCATCAAATACTGATTGTTAAAGTTCTTACTGTAGTATTTCTCACACACATTACGTGAGATCTGCTTCCTGAGGTAGCCCAGGGCGGCGATTGCTGACAGGCACGTGGGAACGGTGGACGGGGAGGACTAGCCTTAAAGGGCCGGTACAAAAAAACAGCAAAACCTTTTTTCCAGCTATAATATAGACACTTCAAACAGCTATAATAAATAATATAATGGGTGTTTTGAGATGAAACTTTACAGACACATTCTGGGGACACAAAAGACTTATATTAAATATAAAAAAGGGGTAACCTATGTGCCTTTTAATGACCTCTGGCAATACAAAACTGGACAAAAATACATTTAAAAGATGTAGCTGTACCTACAATTTTTTTTCTGAAAAATGCAAATAATTGTATATATAATATATAAATCAGCAATATCACACGAGTAGCAGTGCGATATGGCTGAATATTGGCACTGGTGGGAGGCGTGCATTGGCTCGAGGCTGTAGGGTGGGTGCCTTAGTGTCCCACCGGTGATATACAGCCATATCGCACCGCTACAAGTTTGACGGCATAATCGTGTATATAAAAGAAAATCAATCAGGGAGAGTTTTAAAAACCTACTTTCTTCAGCTGTTCATACACATCTACAGCTGACGTCAGAACAGCAGAAACTGTTACTAATTCACCAATATCATTTTAGAGCTAGCATTTGAATGATTCTCTGGCATAATGTCTAAAATGATGACAAAACAGCTGATTTTGCTGACATTTTAAGATTACAAGGTTAAACGGCACTAAATGCCATCAGTCTACAAAGATTTCCCAGTATTTCTCTGTTGCAATCACAATTAATTAACCCATAAAAAGCCAAATCTATGCAAAAACTACCAGATTACTATGGTATAAATACAGCACTGCAAAATACAAAAGAGAGACATTAACTTAGAATGTCACTTACCTGTTCCGTAATGATTTGTACTGTAGATGTTTGTTTAAATACATTTGAAATTGATAATGACAGGCTGCAATGCCAAGCAATTATATATTCTATGCGATGATTAAATGTGCGGGAGATGACCTGGCTGATTTCACAATTTGTCATTATAATATGAAAACAGCTTCAAGTACTCCATGTCAGTCCTACAGTCCTATCACCAGAAGCTTGATTTTTGTAATATTGCCTATAATTGTGTTCAACTGCCTGCAAGGGATTTTTCACTGCAATGAAAGTGTTCTTTTAAAAGACATGTCTGAAGTAAATATCAGTTTTTGCTGTCAGAAAGTTATATTTTTGTCAGCAGAAAGTTAAGTTCAAAGGCACAGGAAAATTTAGCGGACATTAAAATGTATGCGATCAATTTGGCAGTTACAGTCATTCAAGGTAGAAATACTCAAAACCCTTGTGTTTTGTAATTTTAATAAAACAACAATGCTCGAATTAAATATGCACACATTCATGAAAATCCAGGGTACTGTAGTTATGGGTTTTGTTTTAATTAAGTTATTAAATTACAAAATAAAATAAAAAATGTCATAATTAAATCATTTGTTTATAATGAGAAGAACATTTGAAGTGCTAAAACTTGCAGAATATTTTAATGGAACAAAGTCCTCATATATATATATATATCAAAAGATCAAGGTATCTTTGATTTCTCCTGTCATCTATAACTTCAAGAGAAATGAAGTGACATATTTTGCTTTAATTGCATCAGATCAGCCTCTGCCTGTTGGTCCACTGCCACCTCTGCTGGGCCGGAGGGGTCCCGGTAAACAGAGCTCAATGGCGGTGTATAGACAGAGCCTGCAGGAGCCCATAGACACAACAGAAGCTCAGACAGGACACACTAGAGGCTGCATCCCACTGGAGCTCAGAGGTAACAGCAGGACTCATGAACACATCTCAAAACAAGGAACTGTTAGCTGCGTGGGCACTGCAGGGTATTTCCTAACAAGTATCTGGTGACAGGTCAAGGGTTAATCCTTTATAAAGCAAAAACAATAACTTTTATTTATATTGCAGACATTTTTGCATAGCTACGTTTCACTTAATTTATTTATTTAATGATATATTATTATTGCATTGGCTAAAAAATACTTAAATAGTTTATGTATATGCAATATTTAAGAAATAAGATATAGTTTAATATTTATAGACAAATAAACAACAATACAAATAAAAAAGATAAAGATTTATATTGTATGTATACATATTATATTTTTCAATCTACACATTGTATATATACTGAAATTATTAACATTAAGACTTGCTAATTAAAGGGTTTTTGTTTATAAAATATATTTAACAAGTAAATAAATAAGTTTAGAGTGAACAGGTATATAGGATATTAACATATCAAATCAATAAATCAATCAATACAGATAGATAGATAGATAGATAGATAGATAGATAGATAGATAGATAGATAGATAGATAGATGGATGGATGGATGGATGGATGGATGGATGGATGGATGGATGGATGGATGGATGGATGGATGGATGGATGGATGGATGGATGGATGGATGGATGGATGGATGGATGGATAGACAGACAGACAGACAGACAGACAGATAAATTTGATCTTTTAATATACCATATACAGTTGAAGTCAGAATTATTAACCCCCTGTTTATTGTTTTCCCCCAATTTTTGTTTAATGGAGAGAAGGTTTTTTTCAATACATTTGTAAACATGATAGTTCTAATAACTGCTTTATTTTATCTTTGCCATGATGACAGTAAATAATATTTGACTAGATTTTTCAAGACACTTCTATACAGCTTAAAGTGGCATTTAAAGGCTTAACTAGGTTAATTAGGTTAACTACACAGGTTAGGGTAATTAGGCAAGTTATTGTATAAGGATGGTTTGTTCTGAAAAATATATATATAGCTTAAAGGGGCTAATAATTTTGACCTTAAAATGGTTTTAAAAAAACAAAAACAGCTTTTATTCTGGCCACAATAAAACAAATAAAACTTTCTCTAGAAGAAAAAATATTATCAGACATACTGTGAAAATGTCCTTGCTGGGGGGCTAATAATTCTGACTTCAACTGTAGATAAAATATTAATAGACAAATATAACTATCCAAAATAAGTATTTCAATATTGTATGTTATTTCATATATTTATTTGTAATATGGACACAGTTGTATAGTTCCATTATACAAATATGTAGAATGTTTTAAAATATGAATTAGTCAATAGGCTCAAACTATTGTCTATTGAATTATTTGACAGATACAAAAACAAATATTTAGATTATGCTAAAATAGCAATACAATTATAAATACAACAAATATAAAGTGCTGTAAAATGTGTACAAGTCAGCACATAAATGTATGTAAAAAAACATCATATATATGAAGTAATATATACATTATTACATATGACGTAAGAGCCTGAATTAACCCCTGAAGCTACTTTATGTGTATCACGTTTTATTTTTCCATATTCACGTTTCTCCAGTCTGACTGTTTAATTCTGTGTGTTTTCAGAATGGCAGGAAGGCAAAGCGGTGGGCACCTTAATAATGGGTCCTGATGGTGAAATCATCCGCCTGTCTCTCTGGGATCCCGCAGTTGACACTGAGGACCACCCAATTATGGCTGAAGCCACACAGGCTCACGGTAATCAAGGTTTTACCTGCTTTTACTCTGTGCTCATGCAAATAAACACAGGACACAGTGACGTCTGTACTGAGTCTTGTTTATAGGTCTCTTAAGGTAAGTAATTTCAGGTGAACAGAGTAAAAAATAACAACCAATAGTCATCTCTATATGCTTCCCCAGTTGATTGATTACATTAAAACACTCGGAAGCATTTTTGTTTTAGCTAGTTTTTTCTGACGTTTGAATATGCAAATGAGATGTTATTTAATTGAATATACAGTAACTTTGCAAGGTTGCACTGATGTATTTTCCACCAGTATTTATTAGCTGATTTGTCTATGGTCAGAGGGATCCAATTTCACTACACATAAAAGTGTATGTGACAAATAAAGGCTTTCATCATCATTATCATCATCATCATCATCATCATCATCACCATCCAACAAGTTAATCCACAGAAAAAAATAGAAGTTTGTTTTGGTAATCTTCTTCTGTGTTAACATCATTTTGACGCTTCAGCCACAATCTTCTTAGCCACGGCCCTCTTACCATTAGTTTGCTATGAGGGAATGATGTGCAAAATGAAAGCCCCACCCCTTCTAAATATTTCTTTTCTGTTGGAAGTACATCAACATACTGAAATAAAAATCTCAGCAACTTCCTCTTCATCCAGACTTTAATAAAAGCAAAGAGTTGCATGTCTTTTAAATAATGCAATGTTCTTCTTTAAGCAAAATCAATAAATACTTGAAAAAAACTCAATTACATCTGTACAAAATATCAGATGTATACAAAATGTCAGACGTACATTGGGAAAACAGCTGGTGTGCACCATGTTTACGTGCTCACAAAGCTAGTTTATCTAGTTTGGGCCAAAACGCATTGGACAATAAAAGAAATTAACTGTACTTCAGCGATTTTTCAGGAGCAGAAAAATGTATAATTTACAAATAGCAACATAAATGGCTTTACTTGTAAAGTTTATGAAATAAATATGTAAAAACTATGTAAAATTATGTAAAAACATGACCAGGTTGTCAGATTGTTTTTTTATTTTAAAGGTGCAGTAGGTGATTGTCTTCAGAAACATTTTTTCTTGTGCTGGTTAAAAGTCTCTTTACATTTCAATAGTAATGAATAAAGTAAATGATCTAAATGTATTTTTATATTCTGGGTAAGGCATAAAACAAAAAAATGTTCATTTAATTAAATATTGTCGGGCTGACATTTCCCATAATTCTGATAGGTAGCCCAAACTGTCTGTCAGCAAAAGTAGATTTAAATAGTGTACCCTTTCACGCAGATCCGCCAATGCGCGTATAACAAAGGCTGAATCACAACTTTTTCAATATTGGAGCTACTTTTGCATGCTGGAGAAAGGATGACACCATGGCTGAAGTATTTCTTTTAGACAGGAAATGTTCTGTTTTAAAACTATTTTAGTCACGCAGAGCTGATGTAGATTTTGTTGTTACAAATAGGCTATATGCACGGAAGTGTTGTTCAGCCACTGAAATCTTCCAGCGAAGGATTGATGTGACTGTTTTCAGTTTCATAAGGGACCTTTGACAGCATCGATAATGTCGATTTTTATTTATTATTTTTATTATTTACAGAACATCAGTAAATAATTGGTTTTATATTCACTTTGGTTCAATTTTGAACAAGGACAACCTGTGACGTGCACCCTATATTGTTTACCATGCTACTTTGCTTGCTAATTACATAACTGAAAATGTGCTATATAATTCAGTTTTTCCTTCAGAATTGTAGTATTATAAAGTACTATAAAGTTTTCTAACTGGCAGTGACATGATCTAGTGGGTCTCTGTCATCTTTAATGTGCGATTTCAGGAGCCGTGGCTTTAGATGACAGGGGAGGGATTGTATTTGAAAGATACTATGACAACCGGTTAGCATTAAGGCAGATCCCCTACTGCACCTTTAACTTAAGCTTCTCCTAACATATTGGACATATTGGATCCAATTTATGTTTTATCAGCTAAAATGATTTTATCAGATAAAGAAAATAAATAGCTAGTACTGTATACTACTGAATAAAATTGACCAATATCAGTATCAGAACAGACCAATTGTGTGTGTGTGTTTGTGTGTGTGTGTGTGTGCGTGTGTGTGTGTGTGTGTGTGTGTGTGTGTGTGTGTGTGTGTGTGTGTGTGTGTGTAATCCGTATTCAATTCAATGCATGCCTACTGATTTGTTTACATGTTTGTCTGACCTAAAATGAATCTTTTTTGACATATTACAGTCACAGGATTTTACAGAGGAGATTTGGGGAATTTCTTTTTATCAGTCCAAAATTCAGAAAACATTTAGTAGAAAATACAGCCTAAAAATAAAACTATATATATATATATATATATATATATATATATATATATATATATATATATATATATATATATATATATATATATATATATATATATATATATATATATATATATATATAAAATATCATATATATATATATATATATATATATATATATATATATATATATATAAAATCAGGCAAATAATTCATGGACATATCCCTCTCCAAAACACATTATTCATACCCATATTAGTTTATGTAAGACCTGCTTAATGGAGATTAATGACTCAAGAGTTTAAGAGAAATAATTTTTTTTAGAAATCATATTGCAATTGAAATCTACAGATTTAAATTGATAAACTGCCACTAAAGAAACACATAAAGGTGTATTTTGCATGCTTTCTTTACATTACAATGAAAAGTTACTATATATGAAAAGCCCAAGGCCCCAAACATTGACAAGTGTGCGAAAAAAAACAGCATCTTGCCTTAAAGAAAAGAAAACCCAATGTTCACAAGATGTAATTCTTTACAATGTGTGTGATTCAAGTCATTATAATTGTAAATATAAGTTGTTGTCAGTGGAGTCAGTATTAGTGTGTTGTAGGAACAAAGCAAACACAAACACACAGAAATGATCATATGAAGAATGTACTTCTATGTCTCCAGTCCTCAAGGTTGTGACGTCTGAGGAAGATCTGAAACAACCCTGGACAATCCTTATACAGGACCAGGACACAGATGAAGGTCAGAGTTCTCTTTTCTAAGGACACATAATCTGTCATTGGAGGGTGTAGATTTAATATTGACGATGGTTAATGTGGAACAATATACATACTACCGTTCAGAGGTTTGGTAAGATTTTCGAATGTTTTCTGCTCACCAAGGCTGCATTTATTTGATTTAAAAAACAGCTAAAACTGGAAAATTGCAAACATTTTTTTAGAATTTAAAATAACTTAGAATAACAAAAAATATTAAAATAAAATAATCAAAACTAGACAGTTTAAAAAACTAATAACACTGTTAATATAATATAATAGTTCAAAAACAAATACAGTTGTTACAACAATATATTCATAACATAACAACATATTAGAATAGAAACAAATAAAATTGTTACAACAATATATTCATAATTTAACAAAAAATTAAATTAAATTAAATTAAATTAAATTAAATTAAATTAAATTAAATTAAATTAAATTAAATTAAATTAAATTAAATTAAATTAAATTAAATTAAATTAAATTAAATTAAATTAAATTAAATTAAATTAGAGGTTTCCTCCGGGTGCTCTGGTTTGCCCCACATAGTGTATGTGTGTGAATGAGTGTGTTTTGAATTTTCCCAGACTGGGTTGCAGATGGAAGGGCATCTGCTGTGTAAAACATATGCTGGATAAGTTGGCGGTTCATTCCAGTGTGGCGACCTCTGAAGAATAATGGTACTAAGTTGAAGGAACATGAATGAATGAATTAATTAATAAATTAAATTAACAACATATAACAACAAAATGTGACTTTTGACTAACTGAATGCACTGTTGCAAAATAAAAGTATTAATTTCTTTAATAATCACCATATAACACTACTAAATGTTGTTATAGCAAGTTGTATTTATAATATTCATACTAAAAAGATCATTTATTATTGTTATGTTTCCATCTGTTGGGTTCATTGTCCGATGAACCCTAAATCTTCTATTCTCATAAGGTTTCACTTAAGAACCTTTCAGAAAGAGCAAATTAGCATTTTTACATAACTAACTTTTTTTTTTTAATAAATTCACCCAATCCTCAAACTCATCTTATATGGACTCCAACAAACACATTATAAGAGTACAGTACAAACACACAAACATGCTGATAAAGCCCCGTCCCGCTCTCAGGCTGGCTGCTCCACATCTGGTAGTGGTTTCGGGCAGTGAGGGATCCCGGCCAGAGAAACCTGATCCCCCCCAGGCTGAGGCCTAATCCCGGCCCAGAGTCTGTGTGACTGACAGAGGCTGTGTTTTCTCAAGCCGACCTCTGGAGCGACTCTGTTTCCTTTATCCTGTCACTGGTCAGAAACTCAACCCCCAGCGAAACCCCCACGTCCCACCCAGACCCCTTCTGAAACAGACCCTTTCTAAATAAAGACTCTCTGAGCAAATCGTCCCAACAGCTACATCCCCATATATATCAAAGTACAGCAGTATAAGCATATGATAGCATCATCAGAGACCTATTTTATTTGTTAGTTTAATGTTTAAAACAAGTTGAAGTAAACCCACTACTGGTTAATTTGAGTTAAAGCTACGTTTTAGTAACCGTTCAAGTGTTACAGCAAGCCATTCACCTATTAAAGGTCTTGTGAAGTGCTTTGAAATTTTTTAGTGAATTGTAATAGTGTTTCAATTGTGTTTCGGTTTTATCACAGCTCTGCCAGTGAGAGTCGTTGAGATCAAATGAAAAGCAATTCTTGAAGGGGGCGGAGCATGTCAGATACTATAGTATCTATAGAGAGCATTTGATTGGTCAAGATTTGATGAGAACTGAAGTATGAGGTAACATGAAAAACAATTGTTGATGCATTTAGCTATAAGTGGCAAGTATCAGATGTCTATATCGTCTTTATTTTTCTAAATGTGAATTTAGCAACTATTTTGGAGCACACTCAATTATAGAAATCCTGAAAACCAGCCTGATCTCACGAGAAATTGTAAGTATTTTACATTTTCATACATTTTACAAGTTCAGTCGTACGAAATTGTACGATTTTAAAAAGGAGGCGTGGCACCTAACCCCACCCCTAAACCGAACCGTCATTAGGGATGAGAAAATCGTACTAAATTGTACGAATTAGATCGTACAAATTCTTACGAATTAGCCACTAAATCAAAAAAGTTACGAATTGCCATGAGATTGTGTTGTTAAAACTTATAAACTGAAACTAAAATCTAAACCAATTTCTTTAATTTTTATTTCACTGAACCTTTAAAGTGATAGTTCGACTAAAAGTTAAAATTTGCTCACTTGTTCCAAATGTTTTTTGAAGAGATATTTCGCAGAATGTTGGTAAACAAAAAGTTGATAGTCCCCCATTGACTTTAAATTTCTCTTTAAAGACTATTAACAGTCCCGTGAAGTGCTTTGAAATGTGCATTTTATATTCCATGTTTGATGTAATCTCAACTGAAAAATGAAGAGTAGTGGGACATAGAGTAGCTCCTCCACTTTAAAAAAAACCAGCTAATAGCATTTCGTTTTTATCACAGCTCTGCCAGCGAGAGTGATTGAGATCAAGCAAATGAAAAGCAAATGAGAAATGTACTGAAGGGGCGGGACATGTCAAATACTAGAGCGCATTTTATTGGTCAAGATTTGATAAGAATCTGAATGAGGTGACGTGAAAAAAATTATTGATGCAATTCAGGGATGCAACGATTAACCGTTTTCACTATTAACCACTCTTTAATTCGTCATGGTTAATTAATCGTAAAGGCTTCTAAACACTGTGTCTCTGCATGAAACAAAACTGCTGCAACTAAACAAAGTTATGCCAACTGTGTGCTAGTTTAAAGTTCCAAGCTTGTACACCGAAGCTAATACCCATGCACACTGGATTAAATATGGCTGAGGTTATTAAATAAGGGCCGTTCACATGTTGCGTTTTTTGTGTGCAAATTAGTTATTTCCGATGGAGGCGGGCAGCTTGCGCGCACATATTGGGAGCGACACCCATGTGGTGCGTAAGTGGCACAACACAAACATGTTTTCCAGGCGCACCTAGTTGACAAGAACTGACCAATCAGCTTCATAATTTGTATGGGAAATACACAATAACAAAATAACTAAATACCAAAGAATTTTGTAATATAGTCAAAAGTGCCTTCCAGACAGAGGTTCAGCAGCATTTGACTGCATTTGTTCTATTTAAAAGGGAAACACTTAGCTAATATGTAGTTTAGACTTACATTAGACAAACACATATTTGTATTCTTAGCTTTTATTTATTTATTTATTTATTGATTAATTTACTCATTCATTCATTCATTCATTCATTCATTCATTCATACATTCATTTATTTATTTATTTATTTATTTATTTATTTATTTATTCATTCATTTATTCATTTATTTATTTATCATTTATTTATTTATCTAATGTTCTGTCATTTATTTTCAGTGTAATATTATTACTTATGTCTAAAAGCCAAAAACTTTTTTCATTTATTTTTAAGTCCAAAAAGAAATGGACTTTTGTTTGTTTTTCTTATTATTTTGTGCTGTATTAATTGGTTATAACCAATAACACTTAAAAATATAAGGAGTTTTAACATTATTTTCTAAACTAGTAGTGTTTTGAAATTAACAAATGCAACCGCGATTAATCCTCAGACTATAATCGTACAACCAAAATCTATAATTGTTGCATCCCTAATCCATTTAGGCGGAAGTGACAAACTGCAAGATTTAGACGTTTATATCAGTTTTATATGTTCTAATCACAAATTCTGTCATTGTTTTGGAGTACACTTGATTATAGATATCCTTAAAAATAACAGACTGAAACTAACAGCTAAATTTGTTTTAATTCACGAAACCTTTAAAGGGATAGTTCACAAATGAAAATTTGCTCACTTGTTCCAGACATTTTTTGAAGAGATATTTTAAAGAATGTCAGTAACCAAAAAGTGTATGGTCCCCCCATTACCTTTAAAACATAACTATGGAAGTCAGCGGTACCAACAATGGCTTGGTCGACAACATTCTTCAAAAAAATATCTTTATTTGTGTTCATTTAAACAAAGAAACTCATTCACACTCTAAGAAATGTTGGGTTATTTAAACCCAAATTGGGTAAAACATAGACTGATCCAAACATTGGGTTAAATTTGGTCCTTTTAATTTAATTTGGCTGGCATCTAGCTCTCTGCAACTCTCAAATGATCACCCACTGAAGCTAAGTGGGCGATCAGACCCTGGATGGGAGACCACATGGGAAAGCTAGATTGCTGCCGGAAATGGTGTTAGTGAGACCAGCAGGGGGCACTCAACCTGCGGTCTATGTAGGTCCTAGCACCCCAGTATATTGATGGGGACTCTATACAGCTCAGTGAGTGCTGTCTTTCTGATGAGACGTTAAACCAAGACTCTCTGTGGTCGTTAAAAATCCCAGGGTGTCCTTCGAAAAAGATTAGGGGTTTAACACTGGCATCCTGGCCAAATTTGCCCACTGGCCTCTGTCCATCATGGCCTCCTAACCATCCCCATCTAATAATTAGGTCAGTTAGCAATCAGCTGGTGTGTGGGCGGTCTGGCGCAATATGGCTGCAATTGCGTCATCCAGGTTGATGTTGCACACTGGTGATGGATGAGGAGATTCCCCCCAGAAATGTGTGTACACGTGCTTTAAGTGTCCAGAAAAGCGCTATATAAATGTAAGGAATTAGTATTATTATGATTATTAATATTAAAAAAAATAACCCAGCAATAGGTTTAATCCGTATGACACAGAATTGGATTGAAATAACCCAGCTTTTTTAGAGTGCATGTTTGGAACAACTCAAAGGTAAGAAATTGATTCATTTTTTGCATGAACTCTCGTTTGAACAGACATTAGTGCTGCAGACTGCTCTTCATGCTAACCTAAAACCAAGTGCCAATACGTGTGCTTATTTTGGGACGTTTAATGGTCGTCTGTCTGGACGCTGACAATGTGCTAACAAGCTGGTCACTGAAAATAGTAAAGAGTGTTCAGAGGTGCCACACTGCATTCTGGGGTGTCTGGAAAGCTGGAGAAGGTTGGTGTTCATTACAGACAGAGCCAAATGCATATCATGTTTACCATGAGAAGTAAAAAGAGGCTTTGAGTGTTTTCAATTGGGAAGAATTCAGAAATCAATTTAGTGGAATAACCCTTTTTTCAGCCTTTAGAGTTTGTTGGCATGCTCTCCAGGAGTCTTTCACATTGCTGGTTAATGACTTTATGCCACTGCTGGCAGAAATATTCGAGCAGCTTGGCTTTGTGAGCATCCGTCTTCTTCTTGATCACTTTCCAAAGGTTTTTCAGTGGGGTTCAGGTCTGGAGATTTAGAGTGGTCTCTTAATGGTCTCTTAAATTTTTTTCCAGAACTGTATAGTAGGAAGGATATGCATACACAATATTTTACTGACTATGTATAAAGGGAATATGCCACAGTTTTTGAGGTATTTGCAGTTTTACAAATCTACCTTTCATGCATAATTCTGCACAACTAGAGAATGAAAAAGGTCGAATGAAAACTGCTTAGATCTCACTGCCTACATTTCTTAATCATCTGATAAACCAGCCAAACTTTCCAGCTGATATAGAATTGACCCTTTAGGTAGCAAGAGAGGTTGGTCATTACAAATTCCAAACCGGTATTCTCTGGTTTCCCCCACAGTCCAAAGACATGCGCTATAAGTGAATTGGGTACAAACAGATTTGGCTGTAGGGTATGAGTGTGTGTGAGTAAATGCGAGAGTGTATGGGGGTTTCCCAGTACTGGGTTGTGGCTGGAAGGGCATCCGTTGTGTAAAACATATGCTGGAATAGTTGGTGGTTCATTCCACTGTGGCGACCCCTGATAAATAATAATAATAATAATAATAATATTGATAATAATAATACATTTTATTTAAAAGGTGCCTTTCTGGCAACTCAAGGACACCATACAATAAAACAAAAGCAATAAAACAACAAGAAAAATAATATAAAAAATATACACATTAATAGTGCATGTACAATTAAGTATTAAAAGCCATCTTAAATAGGTGGGTTTTGAGTTTTGATTTGAATAATGTGAGGGAGTCATGTTTCCGATGGCAGGTGGTAGTGAGTTCCAAAGCCAGGGAGCAGAGCAGCTGAATGCTCTTTTGCCCATAGACGATAGACGAGCATAGGGAACAGACAAGTGGAGGCAGAAAGAAGATCTCAGTGTGCGAGAGGATGCAGCAATGTGGATGAGGGCAGACAAATATGGAGGGGCGAGATTGTGGATGGCTTTGAATGTTAACATCAAAATTTTTAAATCAATTCGAAAACGAACTGGTAACCATTGAAGCTGCTGCAGGACAGGGGTGGTGTGATGAGAAGAAGGGGTACTGGTGATGATACGGGCAGCTGAGTTCTGGACCAACTGAAGCTTACGGAGGGATTTATGAGTGAGACCAAAGAGAAGGGAGTTGCAGTAATCTAAACGAGATGCGATAAGGCTATGAACAAGAACAGCAGTGGCGTGGGGGGTAAGAGAAGGGCGGAGTTGGTTAATGTTGCGTAGGTGGAAGTAAGCAGACCGGGTGATGTTATTGATGTGAGAATCAAAAGATAGGGTGCTGTCAAGGATCACTCCCAGACTCTTAACCTGTTTAGAGGGATAAATGGAACAGTCATCAATAGAAAGGGCAAAGCTGTCAGTTTTGGAGAGTGTTGATTTAGTACCAACAAGCAAAACCTCAGTTTTTGAACTATTAAATTTGAGAAAGTTAAGAGAGAGCCAAGATTTGATTTCTGCTAAGCAGACTGTAAGGGAAAACAAGAAGAGGGTTTGCCAGAGAGATAGAGCTGGGTGTCATCCGCATAGCAATGGAAATGTATGTTATATTTACAGAGAATATTACCAAGAGTAAGGAGATATATGATAAAAAGAGCCCTAGGGTACACTCGAAGAAACTGTAAAATGCTGAGAAATGAATGATTTGAGTTGAACGTATGAGTTGAATGAAATAAGGGACTAAGCTGAAGCAAAATAAATAAATGAATGAAACTGCCCATAGAGTGTGTGAATTAGAGATTGTGTGAATGTTTCCCAGCACTGAGGGTTGTATTGTGCTGGGTTGCAGCTGAAAAGGCGTCCGCTGTGTAAAACCATTGCCAGAGAAATTGGCGGTTCATTCGCTGTGGTGTCGCTGATGAAGTAGGGCTTAAAAATGAAAATTTTGTTTAATAATTACCCGCATATTGTTCCAATCCTATGAAACCTTACTTCTCTTCAGAAGATAAATTGATATATTTTAGATGAAATCCATAGACAGCAATGGTCCAAGAGTTCAGAAAGGTACCAAAAAACATTGCCAAAACAGACCACGTGTCTTCTGTAGTTCAATCGGAATATTATGAAGCCACAAGAACACACTTTTGTGTGCACATAAAACAAACAAAAACGTTAGTCAGCCATTTCTTAGCAGTGTCAGAACAGTGAAGCGTATGGAATACTAGGGATGTCCCGATCAGGTTTTTTTGCCCTTGAGTCCGAGTCATTTGATTTTGAGCATCTACAGATACCAAAACCCTATCCAATACTTGCACAAAAAAGAAATAAAGAAGAGCGAAGAAACAGATGCAGGATGGAGTCAATCCATTGTGTGGTAAGGTTTAGTAGAGACATGGGAGCTACGGACAAGCTCCAAATGTCTGTGGTGAACAAAACATGGGGTACATCTTATAACAGGACAAGTAGTTTGTCAGAAATCTTCTTATAAAGGGCTGGCAGAGCTTTTTTTGTGAAATAGTGGCGAGACGGCATTTCAAATTGAGGTTCTACGTTTGTTTTTGAGGTGTCTTATCAGATTTGTTGTGTTAAATGTAGCCTTTTCTTTTTCATCTCTAGCAGTGCCAAGATTACATATCTCACAATGTTGGCAATGGCAATGTTGGCAATGGCAATGTTGTCTTTATCAACTTTATAATACCTCCATACTGCAGACATACTCGCACTTTACGATTCAAGCTGCTTCCGTGTCCTACTTTGCCAGCATTTAACCAATAACGTCTCTGCAGCAAAGTGATGTAATGCTGCATGAGTTGCTGTATCTGTGTGAAGTCAAGAAAGAGGTCAAACTCCGTGCCACCGCATGACTATAGATGTGTTTATATATATATATATATATATATATATATATATATATATATATATATATATATATATATATATATATATATATATATACATACATATATACATATATACATGTATACATACATACATATATATTCGAGTCCTGATCGGGAGGTAACGTCCGATTACGATTGAGTCTGAAACTGCGTGATCGGGCCTGATTTCCAATCACATGATTGGATCTGGACATCCCTACTGAATACAGTATACTGACACGGAGGACAACTATTGAATAAAGTTGTTATTTCTGTTTTATGTGCGCACAAAAATTCTACCACACAAATATTCTTGTAGCTTAACTGCGCTGTATGTACGTTGTTGATAAAAAAAAAAAACATAATATGTTTGCAAATATTTAAGAAACATGCTAAGTGATCATAATTTTTTACTTTGAAAATATGCTTTTTGTGCCATAACGGCTGTGTTTGTTTTGTTCATTTAACCCACCCAATGCTAGTTTAGCCAATTGTATTTCAGCCTTGTTGGAAAACCTCGTATTTTCAATTAAATTCAATTCATCTTTATTTCTAAAGCGCTTTTACAGTGTAGATTGTGTCAAAGCAGCTTAATATTAAAGTTCTAGTAAATTGAAACTGAAACTGTGTTAGTCCAGTTTTATTTCATTCATTCAGTCAGAAAGGCATTCTCAAAGCATGCAGCCATGACCAAAATTTGACCTGCGGTGGACAGTAGCAGACTCTGAAATGAGATGCGGATTCAGAGTTCCAAATGAGGTTGTTAATTAGCAAATAATATAAATATCATACACGTAAACATAAGGTGAGCAGGTTACATTGTAACCCCGTGTCCTAACAACATGCTACATGACGAGATTTGCAGTGATAAGCAATTTGGCTGTTTGCACCAAACGAAACACAACAGAAATTTTAATACAGCCTTTCAGAAGCACAGAATATGCACTCTCTCACGAAATGGTAAGGTTTATAATCTAATTAATACATATTAAACTTCGTTAACATTATTAAATGAACATGCTGAATCACTGATGTGTGTTGGTTTCGAGTTCAATTTCAAACGGTTTATTTTATTTTCAAGATCTGAGGTGAACTATCTGCTTCTGCTTTCAGTAGTATGGCAATAAATGTCATGTAAAACGGCATTCAAACTCACATTATTATCATTGAACACTGAATAAAGCACATGAGGTGTACCTGAGGTCATCATTGTTAGTTTTTTGTTGTTCACCTGTGAGAAATAGAAGCCGTTTCTGAAATGGAAATTTCAGTTATTGGTTAGGACAAAAACTCCTTTTAATATGGAGAATATTCCTTCTATCGCGTGCTGTTGCTTTCATTTAGAACCTGACATAAATCAGCCTTTAGGCTCGATAGTCAGGCACACTCCTGTCGATTTTGTCAATCTGGCAACCTGCGCTTGATTTGTTTTGATATAGAAGTGCAATACCAAGTTCAACCACTGGGTGTCAAACTTACATACTGCTGCTTGAATAATATTCAGATTGAACAACTAAAGAAATACAGTATGATTTTTTTCTGGTTTATTTGGTTTCTTTTTCTGGAGCATTACTCTCTATGGAGGATGAGAGAGCACACAGATTCCATCTAAAATATCTTCATTTGTATTCTGAAGATGAATCAAGGGCTCATGGGATTGAAAAACAAGAGAGTGAGCAATTAATAACATTTGGTAGGAATAATAACTAATGCCATAAGATGTTGTATATTCCTTTTTCTATGTGCGATATAAGCACAGGTCCAGTTAAAACAAATCCAGTGACCTACATTCTGCTTTCATCTCATGTTTTGGAAAGACGTTCAGCAGGGGCTCTGACAGAAACAGACAAAAATCAAGAAGAAGCGAGATGGAGAAAGCAAGCAGAAGAGCGCTCCTGTTGCTTTTTCGGCAGGATGTGTGTCATGCAGGATGAATAATTGAAGTGTTGGGTGTGTGAGATCAGAGGGCGTGGAAGGTGAGTGTGGTGTGGAGAGACGGAGCAGAGGTCTCTCGCTTGCAGCGCACAGCAAGAATGTGGAACAAAACGCAGCCCTTCTCTCTGGAGGATGAGGTCGCTGCTGCGTTCACAAGCCAAACTACGAGGCTCTTTCCATCCCCCCTCGCTCCCCCATATCGTCTATCTCCTCCACACACCCGTTGCTTTGCCTCATTGACATCAAAGCAGCGCTGGAACCCATTAAAGCAGACAGACTTGCTGAAAAATAAACCATCACTGGCTGCAAAATAACCGGCCGCTCTGTGTCCAGACTGCAGGCCGTGATCCAGAGAGAGGCACAAAGAAAACACGGCCGATCCTACAGCGGGACACCGAACAAGCTGGCTGTCTCATGGTTTAACGCAGAAGACAGAAACCTGGCATTGGAAAGTGAATATCTGTGTCAGAAAAATACAACGTACAAGTGGCAAACTGAGTAGCTGCGGTTGCTTTTCTACAACCTAAATCAAACCACGCTGTAACTTCAGAACTATTTTCTCAGACAAAAAGACATACCGGATTTGACGGAGAAATGACTAGACATATAAACATGCTATTATGAGTAAATTTAGCATGGCACGCTGTGCTGTGCTGTTGAGGATTTTGTTAGCCATCATGTTTGGCACAGTTACTTGTGCCCCCTGGTGGCACTTTCTTTTTTGTTCATGAGGTTCATCCACATGATGAGAGCATGCTAGACCTTATCCTAATGACAAACCAGAGCATTCGTGGCATGTCAGAATGATTGTGTTTACAAGCTGAGCGCCACCATGAAGTCGTAATTACCAGTGGGAGATTTACCAGCGCTGACTTTCCAAACTGTGTGTCAAAACCAAGATTTATGGCAGAGGCAAATTGGTACTGATGGAAGTACAAATGTTGATGGTTCAGTTTAGTTTGTAGGCAGTTTGTAAACTCAATTTGCTTTTTTGTTTGTGAGCAACCCAACAGGAAAGACAATATGCAGGAATCTGATTAATTAACAGCCATTGGCTGTTTTTGTTTTCGCTTTATTTTATTGCCTTAGCCATTTTTTTTGGTAATGAAGTCAAAAGTAAATATATTTCATACCATAGAAAATGTTCTTAACATTCCTGCCACTGTCATTGACTTTCAGAGATAGTGGTCCTCGATTATGGAGGGGAAAATACATAATAATGATTATTTTACAGTGGTGGAAAGTGTACTGAAAAATCATACTTAAGTAAAAGTACCATTACTTGCCCAAAAATGTAGTGCAATTAGAGTAAAAGTATCTGTTGTAGACATTACTCAAAGAATGAGTAAAAAGTAGACATTTTAGAAGTACTCAAGAGTAGTGAGTATTGAGTATTATGCTTTAAAGGCTGATGCATTCACATGCAATTTGTGTGAAAACATAACATTCTGTAGCGCATTTAGACTATTCGGTGATTTCAGTTGGTAAAGGTTTGTCACCTTCTCGTCAATGTCAAAACAGTCTGGGTCATTGCTTGTAAAGATCTTATACATCTTCTTGGACACTGTTAAAGCTTATAAATAGTGTGCTGCATTTATAAAGTGCCCATGTCTTGAGGTAGTTCAGTATGATGCGATTTACTTTCTATGTGCAATTTGATTTGGACAGGAATCGCAGAACTGGTTTTTCTACGTAGCCAATCCCCATAGACAAGAAAAAATAAAGTAGTGACTGCAGGTTGAAGGAAATTAGTGGAGTAAAAGTACCGATACTGCACTAAAAATGTACTCAAGGGAAAGTAAAAGTACACATTTTTAAAACTACTTGGTAAATTACAATTCCTGAGGAAAACGACTCGATTACAGTAATTTGTAATTCATTTCTTTACACCATTGTTATGTAATCCCGTATTCACGTTTATTTAAAATGATTATAAGTAAACTTTAGAGCCAAAACTTTTTTGATTGATTTATTTGAAGATACAATAGTATACAAATATACAAATAAAACTAATTGTGTTTTAAGCATAGTATTCAGTGCAAAAATTTGCTTCATTTCTTTCTTATTAAAGTTACTAAATATTAATAAAGATATTAATAATAATAATGATAAGCACAGTTGGCAGCAGAAATTTACAGCTTTGTCTACACATGTTTAGGTACTTATGTTTAGCTATTATAAGGGATTTAAAAATTGTCATACAGAATAAGACATTAATATTTGAAGAGTTTAGATACAAAAACCTCTAAATGCCATCTGAAATTTTCTTCTAAAATGAGTATTTTTATCAGTCTCCTTTGTGTATGTTCAGTAATATCACTTGTATGGCAAAGAAAGTCCTTTTCCTGGTCTTTAAAGTAAAATATCTCAACATAAACAAAGAAAGCTGAGAAAAATGTTCATTTTCGATGGAAATTTCATACAGCACTTATAGGTTTTTGCATCTGAACTGTTTATTTGCTTTATATAGGTTGAGCTAAAAGGGCACCTATGATAAAAATCATCTTTTGTAAGCTGTTTGGACAGAACTGTGTGTAGGTATAGTGTGTCCACAGTCATATGGAAGTTAAAGAAACACAATAAGTCTCTTTTTTTAATTTTCTGACATTAAAAATAGGATCCAAATCCCTCCCATTTTGAGGTCGACCACAACATGATGTAGGAATGCGGTTTCCCCAGCCACCTAATTGATTGACAGCCGCATATTAACATGTCTCCATAGTAACACGTATAATCATATCTACAAGACAGGACGTATGCAAATAAACCAGAATTAAACAATTTATTTAGCTTTTTGTGATCAGCAGCTCCTCAAGAATGAGTTTTACAAGTTTAAAACGTTTCTAAAACAGTGCATGTTTGTAATAGACAGAAAAATCGCTTTGTAATTCTTAAAAACAGTCACATACCAGTACAAGAAGATGCTTCAATCCCAGTTTGTGGACGTTAAATCAGGTTCATTTTGTTATTTTGTACATTAAAATAACGGATGTCCATACAGTAGAGTACAGTGCATCCGGAAGGTATTCATAGCGCTTCACTTTTTCCACATTTTTTATGTTACAGACTTATTTCAAAATGGAATAAATTATTTTATTTCCTCAAAATTCTACACACAATACTCCATAATGACAATGTGAAAATATTTTTGAAATTGTTGCAAATTTATTAAAAATAAAAAAGCTGAAAAATCACATCTACATAGGTATTCACAGCCTTTGCCGTGAAGTTCTAAATTGAGCTCAGGTACATTCTGTTTACACTGATCATTCATGTGTCAGAAGCTTAATTGGAGTTCACATGTGGTAAATTCAGCTAATTGGACATGATTTGAAAAGGCATACAGCTGTCTATATAAGGTTCCAGGGTTGACAGTGCATGTCAAAGCACAAACCAAGCATGAAGACAAAGGAATTGTCTGTAGACCTCCGAGACAGGATTGTCTCAAGGCACAAGGCTGGGGAAGTTTACAGAAAAATTTCTGCTGCTCTGAAAGTTTCAATGAGCACAGTGGCCTCCATCATCCGTAAGTGGAAGATGTTTGGTAACACCAGGACTCTTCCTAGAGCTGGCCGGCCATCTAAGCTGAGTGATAGAGGGAGAAGGGCCTTAGACCGGGAGGTAATCAATAACCCGATAATCACTCTGTCTGAGCTCCAGCGTTCTTCTGTAGAGAGAGGAGAACCTTACAGAAGGACAACCATTTGTGCAGCAATCCACCAATCAGGCCTGTAATGTAGAGTGGCCACTCCCTGCCTGGAATTTGCCCCAAGGCATCTGAAGGACTCTCAGACCATCAGAAACAAAATTCTCTGGTCTGATGAGACTAATATTGAACTCTTTGGAGTGAATGCCAGGCGTTACGTTTGGAGCAAACCAGGCACCACTCATCACCAGGCTAATACCATCCCTACATTGAAGCATGGTGGTGGCAGCATTATGCTGTGGGGATGTTTTTCAGCAGCAGGAACTGGAGGACTAGTCACGATAGAGGGAAAGATGAATGCAGCAATGTACAGAGACATCCTGAATGAAATCCTGCTTCAGAGTGCTCTTGATCTCAGACTGGGGTGACAGTTCATCTTCCAGCAGGACAATGACCCAAAGCCCACCGCCAAAATATCAATGGAGTGGCTTCACAACAACTTGGTGAATGTCCTTGAGTGGCCCAGCCAGAGGCCAGACCTAAATCCTATTGAACATCAATGGAGAGATCTGTAAATGGCTGAACACCGTCGCTTCCCATCCAACCTGATAGAGCTTTAGAGGTACTGCAAAGAGGAATGGGCAAGAATTCCCAAACACAAGTGTGGCAAGCTTGTGGCATCATATTAAAAAAGGTTTGAGGATGTAATTGCTGCCAAAGGTGCATCAACAAAGTATTGAGCAAAGGCTGTGAATACTTATGTACATGTGATTTTTCAGGTTTTTTATTTTTAATAAATTTGCAACCATTTCAAAAATCTTTTTTCACATTGTGATTATGGGGTATTGTGTGTAGAATCTTGAGGAAATAAGTTATTTTAATTCATTTTGGAATAAGGCTGTAACATAAAAAAATCTGTAAAAAGTGAAGCGCTATGAATACTTTCTGGATGCACTGTATAATAACATGTATTTTGTAACATTTGCCGTGCAGAAACAGTAAAAAGCTACAGGCATGTGGGTGTGTTTGTAAGTGTGTTAGTGCGAACTTTATATACTTTATAACTTTATACTTTACTATACGACATTGTGAGTGACTTATTGTTGTAGAAAGACTTGAATTAATTCCACAACAAATACATCAAATAACAGTTGGTAAAGTTCTTACTGTAGTAAAGGAAATCTGTTTTTATTCTTGTATGTCACTTCGCCGCTTATGCTTGAGACGCAGCAAGAAAAGCTTCACCCATCATAGCAGTAGCAAGCAATCTCTTTGGCACTGACATGCATGTGGGAATGGTGAACGGGGAGAACCAGCTCATTCCCATTAAAGGCAAAGGCAACAAAAACAGCTACAACGTCAAAGCAGCTCAAATTTCCAATATACACAAAGGTATAATAAATAATCTGATGGGTATTTTGAGCTGAAACAATACAGACACATTCTGGACACACAAAAGACTTATCTTAAATCTTTTTTTTTTAAAAAAGGGTAAAATAGGTGCCCTTTAATATAGTGCATTATATAAGTTGACATATACCTATGCGTCCTCTTTTTTCGAGACATGAATTTCTAAATCTTCTAAAATGCTAGGGATTCTGCATTTTCTTTATACAGTCATCATTAATTTTAAGCGTTTTTGCAGTAATTTAACCTTTCTGTTTAGGTCTGTTGCCCACCACCATTGGTCAGTCACGTACTTATGCAAACATTGTCCAGTGCATCTCAATCCCTGAGCACCAAGGTCTCAACATAGACCTCAAAAGGCCTCAATCACTCAACCAAGAGTGAAAGCAGCAGCTTTTACATGTTAGAAGGTGCCACATGGCTCCTGAATAGTGTATAAGTAAAAGTGAATAGTGTTGTTCTTTTTAAAATTTAAACTGATTTTATATTTTACTTCAACCAACAGAAAATGAAAAGTGTCATGTAAAAGGTGTTAAATGCCATACATTTTTAATTAGTTTGTTATTCTTCTATTATTCTGGGTCAAAGGTTTAATGGAAAGGATGTTGTTGCTTAATGTACACTGCTCAAAAAAAAGGGAACACTTAAACAACACAATGTAACTTTTGAAACCAAACTGCCCACATAGGAAGCAAGACTGTAGTGCAAATGGAATAGACAACAGGTGGAAATGATAGGCACCCCCAATAAAGGAGTGGTTCTGCAGGTGGTGACCACAGAGCACTTAAATTTCGTATGCTAACTGGCTGATGTTTTGATCACTATTAAATGCTGGAGGTGCTTTCACTCTAGTGGTAGCATGAGTCCACAACCCACACAAGTGGCTCAGGTAGTGCAGCTCATCCAGGATGGCACATCAATGCGAGCTGTGGCAAGAAGGTTTGCTGTGTCTGTCAGCGTAGTGTCTAGAACATGGAGGTGCTACTAGGAGACATGCTAGTACATCAGGAAGCTTGGAGGAGGCTGTGAAAATCTGCTACCTCTAAATATTCGACACAATCTCATGGCAATTCGTAACTTTTTGATTTAGTGGCTGATTCGCATCTCATTCGTACAATTTAGCTTGATTTTCTCATGCCCCAATGATGGTTGGGTTAAGGGGTGGGGTACATTTTTGTATGACTGAACTCCACTTAACTGACAAAACGTAAAATAGTTACGTTTCCTTGGGAGATCAGGCTGGAATAATTGGTTAATTCAGATCAAGGATGTGTTATTTTTGATGTTCCCTTTATTTTTTGAGCAGTGTATTAAACTAAAGTAACATACTGAAGTTTCATGGTTGTGAATGCTTATGTCAAGTATTTACAACCAACCCTATTGACCTTATTCTTCAACGCGGAAGTGCACTCGTTTTTGCGATTGTTTTAGAACTTCCGATTCAGCTGCCAATGGGAGAAATGACTATGAATAATAAACGGCAGAAAACGGTTGAACTACTTTCTCTACAAACAAGTATTTGCATGACAATACAGACAAAATAGAATAATATAATAAGAAAATATCAGTTTGCAACATCAAGCAGCAAAACGAATTAAAAATGAATAAGACCGGAAGTCTCGTGCCAAAATGATTCAAATGGCTGCGCCCACTCGTACGCGGAGAATAAGGTGACTAGAAGTGTCATTAGCAACAAATCTTACTGACCCCAAACTTTTGAATGATAATGTATATTTGATTGCATAATGTCCTGTAAAAAGCAATTTAGAAACATGCTATTTCTGTTTGTTTGCAGAGGAAGTCAGCAGTAATACTGAAGAATCTACTTGGGAACAGCTTGACTCTAGTCATGAGGTATGACCTCAAGCAAACCTTTCCATTCTGCTCACTGTATCTGCTGAGCTGGAGAGACACTTTTATAATCCAGTATGATGTATTTCACAGCGAGGGAGGAGGAATTAACCATGAACTAAAGTTCAGTGCACCCCACCTCGATAAAGCAAAGTCAGAAAAATGCCTTTGAATCAAAGCCAGCAGCTTTTCCATATTAATGATTTTTCCATTACACCGAGCAATCCAGAATGTGTTTCATCTCAATTAATTTCCTCATTCTACTTCTGTATGGAGTGCAGCGTGTGTTGATCAGTCGTTGTTATCAATCAAGTAACATGTAAGGTGCGATTCATTTTTACATTGATTTTGAGAACTCAAGGACACCGCTAAGAGCTTTTTTGGCACTGGAGATGTTTTCCGTCGCTGTGATCCTTAACATTGTGCAGAGCAATGGCAAAAACACAAGAACTTTGCTCTGTAAACTAATCAAACATTTTCTTTAGGGTTTTTGATCTTGACTTCAACGTTTGCCAAGAAGCCTTTAGTGATCTATGAGACTTAAACATCTAGGAATTCTACAGGATAATTGGTTTTGTGAAAGTCACACAAAATGTGTGCGCTGCTGTTTTCTGTAGGTGTTTAAGGTCAACAAAGCTGCAGAGAAAACCAATGCTAAGAAGAGGCAGTGTCTATTAGGTTCCTGCAGTCAAAACGTTCAGGAGACACGGGTGAGTCTTTTTCCACCAATGACTAAAGGAGATCAAATGTGACCTTGGACCACAAAACCAGTCTTGATGTAAGTTGCATGAGTATATTTTTAGCAATACACAAAAATACACTGTTTGGGTCAAAATAAATAATTTTTCTTTTATGCCAAAAAGTATTAGGATATTATCATGTAATTATGATCATGTTCCAGGAGCTCAGTTTCTGATTAGTAATAGCTAAGCACTTAATTTATGGTCTGTTGCCACTGAGTAGTACGGTACAGTACAGTTCGGTCTGCTTTTATGGCCGTTGTCACTGTCAAAAGGTACCAAAATGCGAATCGTACCATACTACTTTTTGGGTACCCTTTCAAACAAACAAAAGTGTACCAAAAGGCAGAGCAAGATCGCTATTGGCTTACAGGGATACGTCACTAGCTCGTGCACAAGCTAGGAGAATCAAAACAAAGGAAGTGCCATTTTAAAGAGTGAAACATGGCAAAACAAAGGAGAAGCCGGAAAAAAAGGAGCAAATGATTCTTTCAGCAACCTAAAAGATGAACAAACTGCCATGTTTAACTATTATCATCACCTTCTGGACTATTATGAACTCGGAATGACGGAATTACTTTCTAACAAGAGGTTACATGTGCTGGTGAAAATGAAAGATACAGATGAGAGGTTACTGTGGGCTATGTTGCGTGTTGTTTTTGAATCCAAATAAGGACTAAATGTATGTGTGTGTAGTTTTTCTGTAATTGGTAACATGTAAGGGTCTGTATGTGTTCATATATGTTGTATTATTTTATTTATTTGATATAATTACAGACGTTACAGTAGGCTGTTCCGCAGTTGATCTGCAGTTATAATCAAATCATGTTCATAGAAAGGTTAGTAATGAACATTTATACACAAGTATTTATGTGTATAAAGCATCTGTTTTGTGAGAAGTGCTTCTCGTATAAAATGTAAACAACCCGTACAGCTTTACTTTGGCATTTCCTCAAGCGAGAATGACGTAGACTGAAACTTGCTGTCAAACACCCCACCATTGGTACCCTTTTGGTAGTAGAAAGGCAAGCCTGATAAAGGTGACCCATATTGACCTGTACTGTACCCCTCAATGGGCCATTATAAACAACTTAACATGCGATTTTCTCAGTATTTTTATATATATATATATATATATATATATATATATATATATATATATATATATTTAAGTTTCAAATAGTTGTATCGCTGCCAAATATTGTCCAGTCATAACAAAACATACATGAATGGGAAGTTTATTATTTATTCAGCTTTCGTTTGATGAATAAATCAATAAAAAAATATATACACGTGACTGGTTTTGTGGTCCAAGGTCTCTTTTGTGGTTATTCAGGATAGATTTTTTTTGTTTGTTTTTTGTACGTTATTAAGGTCAACACTGCTGGAGATATTAGCACAGAGGAGGAGGAAGAGGAAGAAGAGGAAGATGAGGAAGATGAAGAAGAGGAGACTGATGAAGAAGAGGACTGTTTAAATTCTGACAGCAAACTCACTTCAAATGCACAGGTGAGTTTCTTTTCAAGCCATTGTTTCCTTTCAAGCATGCGTTACACATTCAGTTATTTACAAAATGAAGGAACATTTTGCATGGAGAAATACAGTATCACTGCTGAGTTAGTCACATTGTGTTAAAACTTTCTCTAGATGTTTGGGAAGAAGGCTCACACATGGCAACCTAAAGCAGAGGATGATGATGATGATGATGATGATGATGATGATGATGATGATAATGATGATTTTGACTCCAACAGTCCAAAAATTCAAGAAAAAAAGGTGAATATTCCTTGTTTAGTACACCATTATGGAACTGATTGATTAATTGATTGATTGATTGATTGAATGATTGATTGATTGATTGATTGATTGGTTGATTGATTGATTGATTGATTGATTGATTGATTGATTGATTGATTGATTGATTGATTCTTAATGGAAAGAGCAAAGTAAATTATAATTTTTACAATTTTCAAGACATTTAAGATTAATACACATTTCCTTTTTTAAAAAAAACATTTTCCTGAATAGCGCATCAGCTTGGGCAACCTGAAAAAATGCAGATTTAGTTTGATTCAAATGTTTAGAAATTAAAATTATGAGACAGTTGTTTAATTTTATTGGTGGTTCTAAATATGTAATGTAACCGTAAGCTTGGCAAACAGTTTTGGAGTATTTGATGTTTCACCATTCAGACAGAATGCCCAACCATACTGCCCGAGAGGTGTTTCAAAGATGGCCGCCGAGTGAAATGACTTGCCTTAAAGGGACTTTGGTAAAACATACTTAACTGTCAATGCTCTGTTATGAAATTTGCTACAACCAAGTAGGGGTGTGCAATATTTAAAGTCTACGATGATATCAAATAATGTGCGAGTAGACAGATTTAATAATAAGTATTAACAATAAGAATAAGTCCCTCAATTTGTAAGAAACATATAAAAAGGCATCTTGAGAGTCAAAAGCATTGACTGTGTGGCATAACCCATTAGAATGAACCTACAGTTCAAATTATAAAAGGAAAATATATTTTATTATATTTTATTATATTATAGTGTTTGTTTTTAACAGATGATATTGTTAAGTCATATCACGTAATATCATACAGATGAGAGTGCAGTTTTCCTGAATAGCATTGCCTGACAAGATTATTAAATGATATTGCTTTTATACAACAGTTCAGCAGTCAGGAAGTTGAAGGGATAGTTGTCATCATTTAGCAGCTCTTCACTTGCTTCAATTCGGACTTTCCTTGTTCTGTTGAACACAAAAGAAGACTGTAGTAAAGTAGTACCAGTAGTAAACTGGTAGTCAGTAGCCCAAGATGGATCCAGCAAAACTGGAATATCGCATAAAAGCAGCGTTTCCATCCAATGAGTCGAAGAAAACAAAAAAATGCTGACACGCAATGGAGACGTGAAACTCTCTTGCTCAACAGTCCTGGAGGTTATAATGATGTAATAACATAAAGACTTTGGTTGGGACAGTTTAGAATGACTAAAACAACATTTCAGATGTTTTCCAGTGGCCCGCTGGTTTTTTTGTTCATTAACACTTTCTATTGCACCATTTTTGATCATCACATGATCAAAATCACAGACATTTTTTTTATGTGCATACTAGAATTTTTCAGTAAAGTTTATGCACATTTCGAACAAAAGGTTTATCCTACTCATTTATGCACATGCATTTTTTTTATGTACATTTTCAAAACTGATGCACATCTTTCCATTTCCATAAAGCATTTTTTAATGTGATAAAATACAGAATGTGCATAAGAATATGTGAATGGAAACATAGCTATTGACTTCCATAATATTGGTTTTCTCACTATGGAAGTGAAAGGTTTCCAACTTTTTTCAAAATAAATTCTTATGTGTTCAACACAAAGTTTTGGTTGAGATATCCCTTTAATATTGAGTGAGTTGAATTTAGACATATGATTGGTTTCTGTTTTTTCTTTTTCACCAATCAAATAAGTGTTAACAAGGTAGAAAAGAACAACGCTCAGTATGTATTTCCTGAGAGAATCTGTTTTTGAATCAATCAAGTGAGTCAGCAATAAATAATCCATTCATAAATATTCCAAATGAATCAGCCAACAAAACAAATCAATTGAATCAATAATTCAATGAATCATGAATTAAGACAGGGACTTGCTGCCATCTATTATCAGTATTAGTATCAAAATTATCCATCATAGGCTATATAAATCTATTATTAGTAGTATTTTGTGGAAATCACTATAGAATATGTGAGATGCTGTTTTCTGTAGGTGATTAAAGTCAGATCTCGTACAAAACGATTGAAAGCCAAGAGGAAGGAGGATTGTTTGGGTGTTGAAAATGAAATAAATCAAGAGGAAAAGGTGAGTTGTTTTCTATTTTTATCTGTACTGTTTAGTAGCTATGATATGTCTTCATCTGTCTAAAACATTTAGTTAGAGTTGATTTAAGCGCTACAAATTAGGGTGGAAATAACAAACGTGCAATAAGAAAAATGCTGCTTTCATGTGGGAGATCAAGGTCAGATCTCATACAAAGAAGAATAAGCCAAAGAAAAAAGAAGATTGTTTAGTCACTGACAGTGAAATAATTCAGGAGGCACAGGTGAGACATCCTTTTTTTTTAAATGATGTTTGGTATATGTGTGCGGGTGCGTGCATGCGTGCGTGCATGTGTGTGTGTGTGTGTGTGTGTGTGCGTGTGTGTGTGTGTGTGTGTGTGTGTGCGTGTGTGTGTGTGTTTGTCTGAAGCTTGAAAGTCTCAACATTTTAAAAAGTTTACCCACTGGAACAGCTGACAACAGTGTTACAGATTTAGATAATGTAAAAGATATGATGTAAAGA
This sequence comes from Danio aesculapii, assembly GCF_903798145.1. Lineage (NCBI taxonomy): Eukaryota > Metazoa > Chordata > Actinopteri > Cypriniformes > Danionidae > Danio > Danio aesculapii. Next base: position 8,532,971 of record NC_079443.1, on the reverse strand, counting down.
GTCTTTGTTTTCTTTTAATGATTAAGGTCAGATCTCGAAGAAAGCAAACTAAGATCAAGAGAAAAGAAGACTGTTTAGATGATAACAATAAAATAATCCAGGAGGAACAGGTAAAGCTACATTTACCTATATATTATTTAGAAAGAGCTTCGTTCAGTATTGCTCAATCTAAAATTTATGGGGGATTTTTTTCATAACAATAATGAACCTATATTTTGCTGTGTGTTTGCTGGTTTAGGCCTGTTAAGTATAGTAATTATAAAACTAAATTGTTATTGTTTGAATATTCATTGAATCAAAACATCTTATTCATTTAGAGCGCAAAGAAGTATTTATTAATATAACAGTGAATCATTGGCTTGCTTGATGCGTTCAAAAATTGAGATTCATTCAAAAATTTAAAAATCGAATCAAAATCAAATCAAAACTTTGCTCTGGCTTTAATTGAACAATTTTTTTGTTTGCTAAGACAAGAAAAAACAGACTGTAGATTATTTAGACAATAATTAGATTTTATTCAATTTATTTATAGTGCTCAAATACATGTACAGTTTACATATGCTGCTGTGTTTAGTTGTGTACACTTGCTGATTTCCCTCTACCCTTTGTTTGTAATAGTTTGCTCTGCCTTTATTGGACTATGTTAAGTTACACAATGCAAAAGTGAGAGCAAGAAAGATGGAGCAACACAGTTCTTTGACCGGAGTTTATTGTTAAAATTCTTAAGCTTTCACTAAACATTTTTCATTTGAACAAAACCGAGTCAATTATTTGCCCGACTAATTTCTTGAAAATTCTGATACTACCATATTGTCTTCGTAATATAGCTAATACATTGATCAGTGTTATTTGTATAATATCTATAAAATAATCACATGCAACCAAGCTCTGATATTTGAAAAAATGGCACTCTTCATCACATACTGAATACTTTTAGACTCATTATGATACTTCTAGATCATAAATAACTGGCCACCTCTATTATAAACTGATTAATTGAACGCTTTAATAATCTGTGATGGCCAAAACATCTGAACGGTATTGTATAAGTGATGCTGTTTTCTTTAGGAGATTAAGGTGTCACGTGCAAAGCAATCTAAAGTAAAGAAGGAAGAGGACTTTTTCAGCTCAGACAGTGAAATAGCTCAGGATAAACAGGTAATTGTTCCTCCGGTATAGCATGTCATTTTGAGTTATCCATTAACGCCTGGTTTAATCTGACTGAATCTTATCCCGTCTCTCTCTCAAGGTCTATTTACCAGAGGAGAGATTAGAGGAAATGAGCAGCTCCACAACTCAACAGCTCAACAAAACCGGTAACCTGAGTAACAGCTCAGCTTAGATCTGCTATCCAAGCTTTATTTTTCCAATGCATGCAGAAACATCCCCCAAAGTATGACACTTCTCCTGCACCTTTCACTGACTTCTTAAAGGGTCATGAAACCCCCGAACACATTTTTGAAGATTTTAAGATACTGGATACACATTGCTGAAAACAGTTATGTGTTTCGTAAATTTAATTAGGTGAAAATCGATCAATCATTTATTTTTACGTAATTTTGTTCTTTCGGTGGGCAGCATGGTGGTTAACACTGTCGCCTCACAGCAACAAGATTGCTGGGTCTGGTCCAGTGGGTTTCTTCCGGGTGCTCCGGTTTCCCTCAAAGTCCAAAGACATGCGGTATAGGTGAATTGGATGAACTAAATTAGTGTGTGGATGTGAGAGTGCATGGGTGTTTCCCATACAGTCAATGCGTAAAACATATGGTGGAATAGTTGGCAGTTCATTCCGCTGTGGCGACCCCTGATAATAAGGGACTAAGCCGAAGGAAAATGAATGAATGACTGTTCTTTCGGTTTGAAGTTGCAACAACATCATAAAATGGAAGTTCATTTCAGAGCAGTGATTGGCTGTCAGGACTGAAGAGTACAAAAGGACGTCGACAGATTCTGAACACTTCTCCACATTTATTCATAAGATAGAATTGATTCAATTCAAATCCCCATGCATTATTATGAATCAGACATTAATACTTATTATTATCACCAAATCACAGCATCACCAAAAGGCGCTTGTCCACTGCATGATATGATGTAGTGCGGCTTAGTACGGCTCACTTTTGGTGGCTTTTCCACAGAATTTGTGACCTAGTACCTGGTACGTTTTTTAGTACCACCTCATACCATTACTGAACCATGACCTATACAGACTACTAGATATTCAATACAAAAGATTCACATGACTAAACCATTTTTATGCCCCAAATTTTTTCAGAAAGTAAGAGCAGTAGAGGCAGAAAACATATAGCAATTATCCCACACAATTTAAGTGATACCAAACTGAGTGGAAATGCAAACTGAGCGGAGCAGAACAAGCTAAATCAAGCTGGTCCATGCCGAACCTTACCACACCATACAGTGAAAAAGTGGCTATAGTCTATATTCTTTGGTATCACTTATGACTCCTCTACCTTCTCTCACTGTAAACATATAGAGACATAGGTTGAATGTGTGACTTTGGCATCAGTCTTTCCCCAGGTTAACCCCAAAAGATTAAACTTGCTTTTCTTACTAAAGAGAAATTTGGACCCGTTCTCTGTCCACAACATGCTCTTCATTAAAGGTTAGTTTAGTTCAGTTCAAATTCTGCTTTTCCCAGCATAGGCTCATTCTGAAAATGTAGCCCTATATACATTTCTGGAGATCGCTAATTATGTAGCCAGAGAAACGTATGGCTGCATTTCGTCTTTAAAATTAACGCTATGAGGCAGTATGATGCTGTTCCTTTTCGCGATTACCAGAGGACCACTTACCTCTATATGGACGGCTTTTCCGCTGTTTGTCCAGTGGCTCGCTGTGTACGTCGGAGGATTTGAGACACAGATTGGAGTTGACCGTGACGACGGGGTATGATTCCGGCAAAAAAGGGTTCCAGAATGCAGGTAAGACAAAAACAAAAGAAAAACATAAAACAAACAAGTAAATAAAAGGATGAGAATGTGGTAAAGTCTGAAAACGTGGTAAAATCCAACTGCCGGGTGGGCTTTTCTGTTTCTAGATTGCATTTTAAAACACTGTCGGATGAGTTTAGGGAAGTGGGTGGCCGCTGGACAATCGGTGCTTTTTAAAACACTATTGGTTGGGTTAGGGAAGGGGGAGGGTGGGTCAGTCGATCGGTCTGTCAGTCAGTCAGTGGACAGCAGCGACCTCTTGTGGATTTCTGCGAGAAGTGCGGGTGCGAATGGCACTTTTTTTAGCATTTTGAGATCTCAAAAAGCAGCCTCTGGTGGATTCGTGAAAACAAAAACTGCAAAAAACGTAGTTGGCGCTGTCCATAAATGTATATAGAAGTATGTAATCAAAATGAGCCTGGGTTTGTTTTTCCCGTATTGTGCCAAACTGTTCTATTAAACAATCAGGTACGGTTCTAGCTGTGTTTCCAGCATGATTTCAAGCTGTTCTTGATCCAGAATTCTAGGCATGATTAGACAACTGTGCTGAAATAGTAGAACGTGTGTGCACATGATGTAGCCACTCTATTGCCTGGCAGCCAGTTTCTCCATAGTTGGCTAGGTGGAAGAGCGTTACATATACTTTTAGTTATTCAACAAAATTATTATCAGAAAAAGAGCCCCAAAACCGAAAAATCTAATCCTCGTCCATGTCGCTGTTTCTTACACCTGCGTTTACTTTCCAGAGAGATTTGTTTTATCAGTACCACAGTGGAATATGCAACCCAGTCTCATTTTGATTACGTACCCCTATATACATTTCTGGAGAGAGCAAAATACTTCCCATGAGCTACGCTTTTTTGCAGTTTTTGTTTTCACGAATCCACCAGAGGCCGCTGTGTACTTTTTTTGAGATCTCAAATTTATCTCGCGAGTGCCATTCGCACTTGCTGTTCTTGCATTAATCCACCAGAGGTCGCTGTCGACTGATTGTCTGCTGACCGAATGACTGACTGTCTGACCAATTAACTGACCTACCCTCCCCCTTCCCTAAACCCAACCAATCGTGTTTTCAAAAGCATCGATTAACCCACCCACCACCTTCTCTAAACCCAACCGACAGTTTTCAAAAGCAATCCAGACAAAGAAAAGCCCTCATAGCCAAATTTTACCACATTCTCACCCAGCTATTTACTTGTTTATTCACTTTTTTGGCTTTTGTTTTTGTGTTACCTGCTTTCTGGAACTGTTCTTCACCGGACTCGAACCCTGTTGTCGAGGTCAACTCCGCTCTGTGTCTCAAGTCCGCCGACATACATGTCCAGCTACTGGACAATCTGGTAAAAGCTGGAAAGCCGTCCATACAGAGGTAAGTGTCAGTTTATAAGTGCGAAAAGGAACGGTGTCATACCGCCTCGTAGCAATCATATTAAAGATGAAATGCAGCCATACGTAGCTCTGACTACATAATCCACCATCTCCAGAAATGTATATAGGGCTACGTTTTCAGAATAAGCCTTTGTTGGGAATATAAAACCCTATCCTGGCCCAGATCAGCACGGAATGGAACAGTTAAGCTAAGAGAACTGTTCTGCATGATAATGGAAAAGTGGCTACTAAACCGACACTTAGATCCCACTGAGATTTGCCACATTATAAAGACCTTTTGACATTTGTCTTTTAAAGACAACCTTTATGGGGCACTTAATGAGCTAATGACATTGTAAATATACAGTGTTCTAGAAACAGAATGGCTTGCAAAATCAGTGAAAACTGGAAAGTTTAGCTGCTAGTTGCAGAATTTATCAAAAAAGGAATTTCCCACCAGGGACCAGATTAACACCAATAACTGTGAGGAACCTGAAAGTGTTTTCTAATAATCTCATATACATTTTTAACACTGTGCTTCAGAATACATGTTATTGATGAAATATGCTTAAACTCTTTTTTTGTTGTTGTTTTTTTTGCTCTTGTTAACTTTGAATAGTACTAAGCATTGAGCTTAAATGTAAGAAACTGTAGGCTGTTCTGTCATTTTGATCTCCACTACACAACATCAATCAGCACAAATAGTTGTGATTCTCCCACAGGAGAGGAGGTCACCGGGGTGCAAAGAAACCGGAGGGTAAAAACAACAACTTTACAGCCGGAAACTGGGGTGACACAAAGGTCAAGGAAGTCCAAAGGTGCAACGTCTGCTATCAGCCCAAAATCAACACATTTCACTGCCAGAGCACATTCACCGGAGTCTCCATCTCCTGAAGGACAAACTAAAATCCAGACAGGATTACCAGGGGCTGCAGAGTGAGTCTCAGTCATATGTCATGTTGTGCTCCTGTGTTTGTGTTTATGAAGTCTGTACTGATGTGCAGTGTGATTGACACGCTTGTGTATTTGAATTCCAACTGCCAAATAACAAAACATTCCCCGAATATGTTCCCAGTGTGCACATGTAACCCCTCTGTCTAAATAAATGATGCATGAGGGATTGTGTTATATGGCAAATGTTTGTATTATTGTGATAAAACCTAGTCAAAAGTGAAATGGTATCAAATGATGTGTTGTTGTAGTGTTATCGTTGAAATGCTCGTGATTTTTATTAATAGTTAATAATAATAATAATAATAATAGTTAATAATTAATAATAATGCCCTGGCTGTGTCAGTTGGCATTTCTGTTTGAAGTTTGCATGTTCTCCCCCTCTTCGTGTGTGTTTTTTAAGTCCAAAGAGATGCGCTATAGGTGAATTGGATAAGCTAAATTGTCCGTAGTGTATGTGTGTGAATGAGAGTGTATGGGTGTTTCCCAGTAATGGGTTGCATCTGCTGCATAAAACATTTGCTGGATAAGTTGGCGGTTCATTCCGCTGTGGCGACCCCAGATTAATAACGGGACTAAGTCATAAAGAAAATGAACGAATGAATGAATAAAGTTTATATTTTTAGATTTTCTGTTTTCAGTTTAATCTTTATTGATTTGCATATGAGTTCATTTGTCATTTATTTTATTTATTGTCATTTAAACTAAATTTTTTAAAAAATGCCTGCATTCATTTTTTTATTAATTTTCCTTATGCTTAGTCTCTATTTCAGAGGTCGCCACAGCGAAGTTTTACACAGCGGATGCCTTTTCAGTCACAACCCAGTACTGGGAAACACCCATACACACTCATTCACACACATATTTATACACTATGGCTAATTTAGTTTAATTCACTTATAGCGCATGTCTTTGGACTGTGGGGGAAACCGGAGCACCCGGAGGAAACCCACACGAACATGGGAAGAACATGCAAACTCCACAAAGAAATGCCAACTGGACCAGCCGGGACCAGCAACCTTCTTGCTGTGAGGAGACAGTGCTAACCACTAAGCCACCATGCCACCTTGCCAAGATTCATTTGATTTATTTTTATTTATATGTCATTAACAATTTAGTTTATCAAGTTAAAAACAAGTTATTATTTTAGTACTGAGAAACTACTAAACATGTTTTTTAGCTTTGTTTTAGTTCTGTTAAGAACAATTGCTTTACTAATATAATTTAATATTTTATACATGTGTATATTTTACGTGTTTAAAACAACGTTTATTTTAATATAATGTTTATTTTATTTTAAATAACAAAAACGGTTTTAGTTTTATGAATTTAGAAGTAATTAAACAAAGAAAAAAAAAAAAAAAATATATATATATATATATATATATATATATATATATATATATATATATATATATATATATATATATATATTAAGTTAAAGTCAGAATTATTAGCCATGCTTTGAATTTTTTTCTTTTTTAAGTATTTCCCAAATTAGGTTTTTCCCAAATTAACACATCAAGGAAATTTTCACAGTATGTCTGATAATATTTTTTCTTCTGGAGAAAGTCTTATTTTTTTTGTTTTAAAACCATTTTAAGGTCAAAATTATTAGCCTCTTTAAGCTATATATTTTTTTTGATAGTCTACAGAACAAACCATCATTAAACAATAATTGCCTAATTACCCTAACCTGCCTAGTTAACCTAATTAACCCAGTTAAGCCTTTTAATGTCACTTTAAGCTGTATAGAAGTGTCTGAAAAATATCTAGTCAAATATTATTTACTGTCATCATGACACAGATAAAATAAATCAGTTATTAGAAATGAGTTATTAAAACTATTATGTTTAGAAATGTGTTGAAAAAATCTGCTCTCCGTTAAACAGAAATTGGGGAAAAAAATAAACATGTATAAATAATTTTACTTTTTGTTAATCTGGCAAATTGCTCACCAGGATTTATTATTCATAATAACAGTTTAAAAGAGATGATTAGAGGGTTTTTAATAATAAATACAGCCTAGTGCTCTCTGTAATTTCTGGACAATCAATCCCCCAAACGTCCTTTTAATTTCCCTGAGCTCCTCCCTCTCGCTTTCCGCCGCTTCATCACTTCTTACCTCCTTAATCATCATCCTGCTTGCGTTCCTGTTGTGTTTTGGTGTACACAAAACAGGCTGCGACTTCAGGTCAGAGGTCAGCCAGAGGTCACTCAGCCTGGCTCCAAGGTTTTTGGGACTCATTAATATCCTGTCTAATCACTGTTTGCATTCCTCTGTCGTCACTCCATCCGTCCTGGTCTCCGGCGCTCTTTGATTGTGGCTCGGGTTTCAGGCTGAAACTCTTCTCAGGCTCTGCGAGCAGAAAGAAAGCAGAGAATGGAGATTAGAGTATCGCTTCACATCTGAGCTCTTATCGCTCCGTCTGGCCTATATCTTTACCTCTGACACTCTCCTCCACTTCATTCCCATTAAAGACGTCATGACATGGATTTTTGTTACAGTTATTTTAATCTTCCTTAAAGGGATAGTTCATCCTAAAGTGAAAATTCTATCATCATTTACTTGTTTAAAACCTATTTGAACAAAAAAGATGATATTTTGAAGAAACTGAAGATCGACTTCCATAGTATTTGTTTTTCCTATACTTCCTATTGATTTTAAGGTATGAGTCCCTTTAAACTTGTCAGTTAATGTCCACTATTTTGATTAGTTGACGTCACTGCATGGTAAACAGTCTAAAGGCCCTGATATACGTCTGCTGAATTTCTTTTAAATGCTGTGATGGTGTGCTGATTTCAAACACTCAAAAATGTGCACCCAGGGCCAGCTCTGTACATCCGGGGGCTCTAAGCAGAATCATTTTGGTGCCCTGCCTTGCTGTAAGTAGTGCAGTACTGCCATTGCAAACCAGCAACTGTATACAATCGAACTTTTAATCCGATTTCCCACTATGATTTTGTTGCTTATTAAATACAATCAATGAAACAGAAAAGTAAAGGTTAAAGATTTGCCATATTTCTTCTTAATAACTGTAAATCCTACTTTGCTTTCTTCTAGAGTGTTTAAAGCATTATATTAATTTACAGTAGCAAACAGATTAAAGATTCTACAGCAAAAATAAGTATTTATTTTTTAGTATATAAATTCGATCAACACAAACTTTTGGCTAATAATTCACTGACGTTACATTGCAGTGTTTTTTTGTATAGGTATAGGTATTATATATATATATATATATGTGTGTGTGTGTGTGTGTGTGTGTGTGTGTGTGTGTGTGTGTGTAAAGTTAACAGCATATAAAATGCAAAGAATGATAAATAAATAAATAAATAAATAAATAAATAAATTACAAAACCAAAAAATGTAATTGAAAATAAATTTTAAACATAAGAAAAAGGGAAGCAACATATACTGGGTTAAAGTTAATACCCAAACACAAACTTTACCACTTATTTCACTGATTAGTTTCTAATTGGAAAACTGTTTAGTAAACATCAGGCAAACAGCTTTCTCCAACTTATCGAACAGGGGTGCGTTTCCGAAAACCATCGTTAGCCAAGTAAGGTCGCAAGTTCCGTCGTTACAAACAAAGTTCTTTGATTTGGCGTTTGATCTGTCATTCCAATGAACATTCGCAAACTGCACTGCAAAATTGTATACTTGCAAGAATACCTCTAGAGCTGTAGTTAGCAGCACAGTTCCTGGCTGTGTTCTATTTCCCCCTATATTCACTTAGAATGTTCCAACATTTAAACTTGGAATGATAAAAACAAACATTAAAGTCATCTCTCTTAAGTGTAATTTGCTTCCAAAGAATTTTCACAGTTCAGTTTTAACAATCTTCAATTGCATTTCCTTCACAGTGCACTTTGAAAACATTGATATCATTTTGAACACAGCCGTGACTCATGACAAAAGCTATGGGTAGCCTATTATTTAAAAGTGAAATTTACATTACGTCTCCATATTTTGTGAATCAAATATATATATATTTATAAATTAATCAAAACATATAGACAGTTGAAGTCAGAATTATTAGCCCCCTTTGAATTTTAATTTCTTTTTTTAATATTTCCCACATTATGTTTAACAGAGCAAGGAAATTTTCACAGTGCGTCTGATAATATTTTTTCTTCTGGAGAAAGTCTTATTTGTTTTATTTCGGAATAAAAGCAGTTTTTAATTTAAAAAAAAAAAAAAAAAAAAAACCTTTTAAGGTCAAAATTATTAGACCCTTTTTCCGACTGTCTACAGAACAAGCCATCGTTATACAATAACTTGCTTAATTACCCTAACTTGCCTAATTAACGTAGTTAAGCCTTTAAATGTCACTTTAGGCTATATAAAAGTTTCTTGAAAAATATCTAATCAAATATTATTTACTGTCATCATGGCAAAGATAAAGTAATTCAGTTATTAGAAATTAGTTATTAAAACTGTTATGATTAGAAATTAAACAGTTAAACAGAAATTGGGGGAAATAAACGGGGGATAATAATTTTGACTTGAAATATATATATATGATGGTTTTAAGGGCAGCATGGTGGTGCAGTGGGTAGCACAATCGCCTCACAGCAAGAAGGTCACTGGTTTGAGCCCCGGCTGGGTCAGTTGGTATTTCTGTGTGGAGTGTGCATGTTCTCCTCGTGTTGGCGTGGGTTTCCTCCGGGTGCTCCGGTTTCCCCCACAAGTCCTAAATCATGTGGTATAGGTAAATTGGGTAGGCTAAATTGTCCGTGGTGTGTGTGTGGATGTTTCCCAGTGATGAGTTGCAGCTGGAAGAGCATCTGCTGCGTAAAACATTTGTTGGATGAGTTGGTGGTTCATTCCGCTGTGGCATCCCCAGATTATTTAAGGGACTAAGCCGAAAAGAGAATGAATGATTGAATAATGCTTTTAATTTATAGTGGGTTATTTATTAAGTATCTGCACTGTATATGCCATGGGCCTGTTGTTTAGAACATTATTGCAGTGGTTTGAATGTGTTAAATTGTAAATGTAGACCTTTCAAAAAAATTAAATAAAAAAAATAAATAAATATCCTACTTAATAATAATAATAATGTAAATTAGACCTACAACAATTAACGATTTATATGATTTAGATACGATATTAGAATATGTGTTAGCTTAGTGCTTTTATATGGAATATTCTTAACAATATTTGTAAAGGAAATATATATACTGTAGGTCCTATATGTGCCATTTGCATATATTTCAATTAATATGGAAAGCGAGTGTATGTTTTTACCAAAGCTAATATTGGATTTTTTTTTAAATGTGTGTGCGTGAAAAACAATATAATTTGCACAAAAATTATGGGGGTTTTCTCTAAAGAAGTTGTTACTCCACCCCATTTAGAGCATCATTATGGGCGTTTTACGTTACTAATGTGGTTCAAACGAAGGACAGAGAAACTACGATTTTGGGAAACACTCATCACTACATCGTTCTTTTCCCAAACGATGCACTGTACTATGATAGTTCAACCGCGAGTTATGTTATTGTTTGGTAAACTCATGCCAGGACGAGAAGCATCCCATCTTTACATTATTTTTATTTGCCACAGACGGACACCAAATGGAAAACAATGTTTAGAATTTAACGCATGACATAGTGCACTTCTCATCAGAGATTTTGATTATTATGACATTATTAACTTACTTATTCAGCGCAGCTGCTGACAGATCCTACAGTCACTACTACATTTTCAAATGTACAAACCTTTGGCAGTCAAATGCTCTGAACAAAATATCTAATCCTCGAAAATGATATGTGACACCGTTAGACCATCCACTTGTTCCTGCATTCTGAGATGCTACTGAAATTAGCTGTTTAAACTAGACATGTCAAAGTAAAAGTTCTCTTTTTAATTTGTCCTTTGTGTCAACAGATTCAGCTGCGTACGAGAAACTGAACACACAACCGTATAGGGCATCCACTGTAGAGCAGCATCGATTATAATCACTTCTATTTACTTTTGAGCTACTTAATAAGAGTGGCCGGAGCCTGTGCTCTGCAGACAGTGTTTACATAACACTGTGATGTCACACACCACCTCACTTGCAAACGAAACATTTTCACGGCCTGATTAAATTATTGCTTTATTTATAACAATAAAGACAATAAAAGTATTTAAACTTGCAGGATGTTTTAAATAAACAAAGACCTCTAATATTTAAAAAGATGATTTCTCATTTCATGACCCCTTTTAATGTCCTCCGTTGTTATTTTTTGACAGAAAGGGACAATCAAAAAATTTAGGTGATAGAAAAGATGCAGAAGACAAGCTGCTGGAGAAAGTGAAGAAAAACAAAAAGCCTAACAAGCAAACAGGCAAATCAAAGGGGAAAAGTGTTCTAATTCAGGAAGATGCTGAGATCCAGAGTGTCCCCGATGTTCCCTCTTCTACCTCAAAGAAAGTGAGATACATATTAAGTCCATATGCTATTTATGAAAAAATGATTTACTGTTTAACCTCTTGAACTTTTGCTCCAACTATTAACAAAAACTGAAGAGGCTTGACTTTGTTTTTGCCATTTTCAGTGTTTTTCTGTTTTGTTATATCCATTTCCTGAATCTCAACAAGTGTTTTCCTGACTGAATTGTACTAAAACTGTAAAATATCAATGGGAATATACTTTGCACATGAGTTAATTATGTATTTTTACATCATCGTAAATTATGTATTTTAAATTTTTAGCAAATGGTCTGAATGTTAAATATAGAATACATTTACATCCTTTTTTTATTTACCACTTTATTTATTTTCTCATATTTAGCATGCCTTGTATTCAGTGTTGCCAACTTAGCAATTTTGTTGCTAGATTTAGCAACTTTTCATACTACCCTAGCAACGTTTTTTCAAAAAGCACCTAGCAACAAATTTAGCCATTTTTAACATTCATTTGGATACTAGGAGCAGTGGCTGCAGGCTTGACTGAGTAGAGTAAATAGCTAGCTCTATTTTTATGTTTTTCATAACTGTTAATTTACTGATATTTGTTAACATGTATAATTGTTGGTAATTTAGGTAGCAATAAATTTCAATAGTGCTATAATTGTTGTCACTTTCACAAATGTGTTAATTTCACAAGTTAAAAAGAGTAAGTAGACAAGCAGTGATTGTTTAAAAGAATGTAACTGTAAGAATGTTTATTATCAGTGTTATATTTTTTAAAAAAGTGTTTGTATTACCTCTACAAATAGTCTACTATATTTTTCTAAAAATTTAAATGGACATATTTCACATAATGTTTTTGCTAAGATGGCCAGTCAATTTGAGGAAACATGAATTATTTTGTATACTACATAAAGATGTAGTTTTGACTTGAGATTACGCAATGACATCATCACACAAAGTAATATGTTAGTAAAAACCTATTTATTGGGCCTCTGGATGTAATGTTTTAATAAAATATAATACACCGCGTCTCAGAGAGTAGAGACATGACTGGTTCACGCTTGTCAGATACTACGTGATGACGTTACTGATATGCAAATTAGTGTGTGACGTCACCTGGCAACATTTAGCTACTTTTCATTGGAAATAGTTGGCAACACTGATGCATTTGTAATATTATGCTCTCGATCTACAGAAGAAAAAGAAAACAGAAAAAGAGAAAAAAGAAGAGATTGAAGAAAAGGTGAACCCTATAAAAGCCCAGAACTCCATATTTAAAGCTAAAAAGAAGAAAAAGGGTCAGCCGGCATTTGTTGTAGGTGAGTTTGTGTTAGCTGATCCTTCAAAGAAAATCTTTCATTCTATTAACATTTTATACTGTACAGCATCACTTTTTAAATTGCGCCTACCAAAAGTATTGCCTCTTCAGGACACAATGGTTTTGAAGGCCTGAAATTGCTGAGACAGTGTTTAATTTAGCATTTTTACACACATTTTGTAAACATTGTGTAATAATACTTCACCGTTTTTTTTTGTTTTTTTTTTTACAATAATTATTATAATTGCTTTGGTGAGCAGAATTTACCAAGAAGATACTTACTGTAGGTCACAATTTATTTTGGTGGTGTTTGTTACATCGCATCTACATGCCAACTAATTCTCATTAGATTATAAGTAAGACTGTTGGGTTTGGTGAAGGGTTAGATTTATTATAACATTAGATTATAAGTAGACTGTTAGGTAGGGTTTAGGGTTGGGGTCAGGGTTAGTGTAAGTTGGCATGTATTATTACATTACATTGTAGTCAGTTAAATGTCTGTTGAAGGAGCAGAATTAACAAATATTAAGCAGACAGTTTACTAATACTCAAATGGACCATCAAAGTAAAGTGTTACCTATACTTATTTTAAAAATGTTTCAAAACATGGAAAGCCCAAACTTTAAAGTGATTATGCTCCTCTTTGATTGTTCATTATATGGAAAGTGATTCAAATGAGTCACTTGTTAGATTCCATTTCATTTATGATGCTCCCTTAGAAGAAGCAGGCCAATCATTCGAACCAAACCATGCACAGAAGAAAATGCAATTTCACTGCATCTGTTTTAGGTAAACCTCAACCGCAGCAAGCTGAATGGATGACAAATCCAGAAGATGAGCCAGAGACACAGATGAGCCATGAGAAAGCGGTGTCGCCTTGCAATACAGAGGACACCCAACTAGAAAACACACAAGACCACAGCTATATTGACTCTGGAGATGACGTGGATGCTTATACAGACTCCGAGAGCTCATATACACATGCAGACTCTTTCAGATCGGTTTACAGCACTAGGAGATCGCAGGGCTCACTCATTACAGCACATTCGGATGTCAGCCTTCACAGACCCTCACAGACGTCCATCAGGAGCAGCTTAATGGGAACAGCAGCTCCCTGCGGCCCAGCACAACTTTCTCTTATCCACCTGCCTCCTCAGTCAGCAGGCTCAGCAATCCTTCCTGCCTTAGATTACAACAAATCTGAGCCAGACCCCACTAAATCTGATGCAGGCCACAGTGTGAGTATTTCTGATTCAACAGCTAATATATTAAGCTAATCACACAAGCGTATACTGTATACACCTGCCCAGAAATTAAGTGTACATCTGGGTTGTAACGTATGTTCCAGATTGACGTAAAAATGCTTTGAGATTTATTAGATTTCAAATATTAAGTCAATATTTTGTGGGGTTATTATTTCTTCCACCTGCACAGAAATCAACAGTGCAACTGGTTGTAACGTATGTTGCCAGATTGAGGTAAAAAACGCTTCCAGATTTATTATATTTAAAATATTTCGTCAATATTTCATGGGGTTATTATTTCTGCCACTTGCACAGAAATCAAAAGTGCAACTGGGTTGTAACGCATGTTGCCAGATTAAGGAAAATGCTTTGAAATATATTATATTTCCAATATTTAGTCAATATTTTGTCGCCTTGTAATACAGAGGACATCCAAATAGAAAACACACAAGACCACAGCAATATTGACTCTGGAGATGACGTGGATGCTTATACAGACTCCGAGAGCTCATATACACATGCAGACTCTTTCAGATCGGTTTACAGCACTAGGAGTGCTGTAACTGGGTTGTTACGTATGTTGCCAGATTGAGGAAAAAAATGCTTCCAGATTTATTATATTTAAAATATTTCGTCAATATTTTGTGGGGTTATTATTTCTGCCACTTGCACAGAAATCAAAAATGCAACTGGGTTGTAACGCATGTTGCCAGATTAAGGTAAAATGCTTTGAAATATATTATATTTCCAATATTTAGTCAATATTTTGTCGCCTTGCAATACAGAGGACACCCAACTGGAAAACACAAAAGACCACAGCTATATTGACTCTGGAGATGACGTGGATGCTTATACAAAAGTACAACTGGGTTGTAACGTATGTTGCTAGATTGAGGTAAAAAATGCTTTGAAATGTATTATGTTTCTAATATTTCGTGGGGTTATTATTTCTTCTACCTGCGCAGAAATCAACAGTGCAACTGGGTTGTAAGATTAGTTGCCAGATTGAGGTAAAAATGCTTCCAGATTTATTATATTTCAATTATTTCACCAATATTTTGTGGGGTTATTATTTTTGCCACTTGCACAGAAATCAAAAGTGCAACTGGGTTGTAACGTACATTGCCAGATTGAAGTAAAAATGCTTCGAGATTTTTTATTTTGCAAACATTTTCCTCAATATTTAGTTTGGTTATTATTTCTGCCACCTGCACATAAATGAATAGTGCAACCTGGCTGTATGTTGCAAGATTATATTTTGAGTATTTCATCAAATGTGTGAGGCGATGGACTTCATATAAGATCTGGCAACTTGAGATCTGGCAAACATGGAGAAAAAGTGACTTTTCGTAACTAGATTTGGCCATACAAATCACAGGAGTTTCCCGAAATAATAAAATGGGAGGGTGGTGGGAGATGGGTGTGAAATACAGGAGACTCTCAGAAAAAACAGTGTCGGCAGGCATGATATACACACACTTTCAATAAATCTGCCAATGAATTTTTCAGTAACTATATCCAGTTGCAACGTTAGACCAGTAGATGGCAACAAATGCCTGTCTTTGCAAATCATTCAAGTCGAAAAACTATTTTTACATCATTACGTCAGGGTTCCAGACTGCGACAAAGGCTATTTTTACATGACAACAATGTAGCCAAAACGGAAAAGAGTAAAAAGATTTTGATCTCTTACTTTTTCTACATAACGAAAAAACAAAACACAACAACAGTAAAATATGTATTCAGAAGACAAGTGATATATATATATATATATATATATATATATATATATATATATATATATATATATATATATATATATTTCCAGTGATATATGGTTTTTCATGCCTATAGATTAGGATTTAATTGCAATATAGTGAAGTAAATTTGGATGGCGTTGTCGCCTCACAGCAAGAAGGTCACTGGTTCGAGCCTTGGCTGGGTCAGTTGGCATTTCTGTGTGGAGTTTGCATGTTCTCCCCGTGTTCGTGGGGGTTTCCGCCAGGTGGTCCGGTTTCTCCCACAAGTCCAAAGACATGCGCTATAGGTGAATTGGGTAAGCTAAATTTTCTGTAGTGAATGTGTGTAAATGAAAGTGTATGGGTGTTTCCCAGTGATTGCAGTTTCCCAGATTACACAGTGAGCTTCCGCAGCGTAAAACATATGCTGGATAAGTTGGCGGTTCATTCCACTGTGGCCACCCCTGATTAATAAAAGGACTAAGCCGAAGAGAAAATGAATGAATGAATGAATGAACTTAGCATCCTATATCGGCACGGTGACAGTTAAGGGGTTTAAAAAATGATATGAAAGAATGCAGATTGATGGCTTCAACAGAGGCATATAAGAACCTTATATCGACAAAATTCATGGGACTTTCATCTCTGAAACCTAAATGTTGCCCTCATAAATTAATTTAATGTCTTATTAAATAATTGCGTAAGCAGTATCAGATTTCCAGCAGCACAGGGCATCTCAGGTCTACTAAGCGCAATCCTTTGTATGCAAAATTGTGGTCCCACTTTATATTAAGTGGCCATAACTAGTAGGTACTGACATCCAAAAATAAGTACAATGTACTTATTGTGTTCATATTTGTATTGCACACTTATGGTGCCATTGCTGTGGGATTCGAGTCAGGTGAGAACAGATTTGGTTGTTTGGGTAGATGAAAGAGTGGTTAAGTTGTAAGGGATAACAGATGGGTATACAGAGCATTTGTAACTCGTAATTACATGCAGATTTTTTTTAAATATACGTACAATTTAAAAACATGTATATACATAATAAGTGCAATGTACAAAATAATTATATATTTAAATGTATGTACATCTAAATTAAGGCCAATTAATGTAAAGCGCCACTAATTTTGCTTCAGTATTAAACAGTGATCATAAAACAGTCACAGGTGGCTTAAAGTAAGTTACTACTGGCTTATTCCCTGCCTAGTGTTAAAATAATAACTGTTTATTAGAACTTATAAAATATGATCTAATTTTACATCCGTAATCCTACCCGATACCTAATCCCAACTAACTTTTAACAATTAGAGTTTACTGAGCTAAAAGTCTTACTTAAAGGTTTGTTAATAGCATAAATTGTACATTAAAATAGTGTGACCCAATGACTTGTCATGTTACAGTTATATTCATAACCATACATGCTAAAATATGTAACCATTAGATTAAAAGCAGTGAGGCTCCAACTGACCCAGCAGACAAAAAAGCTGCAGCGCTGACAGAAAGGGCAGAGCGCCGTCGTCTGGAGGTGGAGAAGAAAAGGCGAGAGAAAGAGGAGGAGAAGAAGAGACAGCTAGAAAAAGAGGCGACAGAAGAGAGGATGAGGCTTGAACTGGAAGAAGAACAGAGGAAGAGATCTGAGGATACAAGGTATAATGTGGCGTTGCTTTTTGGAAACAAATACTGTAACGAAACGCTGTCCTGCAGACACTGGCAAGAAACTATCGCCATCGTATTTACAGGTTACAGAGGATTAGAGAAGAAGAAGAGAGACAAAGAAGACTTGCAGAGGAGATGGAGAGACAGAAGAGAGAGCAGGCAGAGAAGGAGAGGGAGAGAAGACGACAGGAGGAGAAGAGGAGGCTGCTGGAACGACTTCAGAGAGAAAGACAAGAAGAGGAGAAACGGCAGGCTGGTAAATAATTGTGTGCACACATGGTTTCTGATTGGTCAGAGCCTTAAAACTGTCATCCGATGCATTGTGGTAGTTATTTTTATTTTATTTATTATTTTAACTGGATGATGTAGCTAAGGTGATTGTGTTTTTGTTTGTTTCATGGTAAACTAAAGAACAAAAATATATGGTGTAATGCACAAATGCTGCAAATAAAAGAGCACAGCTTCAAACGCATTTGCTTACAAAATTATTGAAAAGCAGCTAACTAAGCAGCAACTTTATGAGAGTGGATTGTACAAAAAATGAGACTTTAAAGTAAAAAGAAGCCCGGGTTTAGAATAAAAAATGAGTTTAGAATGAATAAAAAAACAAGCAATATTTAAACGATTAAATAGAATTTAAAAATGCAAGGTGCAAGGCAAAGTAAAAATAATAATTGTAAAAACTTTTCTGTTTTAAAAACATTTTGTGATGCTGGCACTGTAAAAGAGATCCCAAATGGCTCGTTTTCACTGACTGGTACGGTTCGGATCGGTACGGGTCACCTTTGTCAAGCTTGCGTTTCCACTACCAAGGGTACCCTTTTGGTGGGCGTGGTGTATGACAGAAAGTTTCAGTCGACGTCATTCTCGCTCGAGGAAATCTCTACAATAAAGCTGTAGAGATCGCTCACATATCATATGAGAAGCACTTCTCACAAAACAGATGCTTTACACACATCAATACTTGTGTAGAAATGTTCATTACTAACTTTTCTATGAACATGAGTTGATTATAACTGCAGATCAAAGACAGTGCGAAACAGCCTACTGTAACGTCTGTAATTATATTAAATAACTAAATAAATGAACATATATAAACACATACAGCCCCTTACAGTCTCCGATATGTTACCAACTACAGAACACACACAGCAGACATTTCGTCCATATTTAGGTTAAAAAACACAAAATATAGCCCACAGTCAGTGTAAATCTCTCATCTGTGTCTGTAATCTTCATGTAGCCTCTGTTAGACAGTTATTCCGTCATTCCCAGTTCATATTAGTCCAAAAGGTGAAGATAATAAGTTAGTTATACATGGCATTTTGTTCATGTTTGCTGAAAAATAATGTGCGCCTTTTTTTCCGGCTTCTCCTTTGTTTTTTTGCGCTTCTCTCTCGCGTTTGTCAGTGTCTACAGGATCGGGTTTCAAAAGCACGTCAATAATCAAGCGCAGGTTATTATCGTGAGCTCAAGAAGTTTGTTATTTCAGATATAGATGCGCGGCGAATGCAAGCAAGAAAGCAAAACCGCTCGCGCTTCAGACTGCCTCGTAAAAACTACGCGGTACAGGGTAAATCTGCTCTACTCCATGGCTTTGTGGCTGTTTATCAAGACGACGACAAGGTTTGTTTGAGCCCAGATCGACCATGGCTCGTTATTATATGTATTTATAATTCCGCTTTAATCTCTCGGCTGTGTGTGTATTTCAAACATGGCGGGTTTTTTGTTTTCATTCTGGCTGGTTGCGTAAGCGAATGACGTATCTCAGTAAACCAATAGCTTTCAGCTGCGCGTGTGGCTCCGCCTTTTGGTACCCTTTCTCATGTTTGGTACCCTTTCGAAAGGGTGCCGAAAAAGTGGTACTGTACGGTTCAGTTTGTTACATCTTTTTACAGTGGAAACAGCCATAAAAGCGTACCAAACCAAACCGTACCGTACCGTACCACTCAGTGAAAACGGGCCATAAAATTTACACAGAGAAATCTGCAGCTGTGGTTGCCAGAACTTTACCATAAAACATAAGACAAAATGTCTACGTTTTACGGTAAACTACTGTATTTCATTCATTTATAGTATTATACACCATTGTTTGTTGCACAAACAAAAACCCAGCCATAAGCAAATGGTGCTGAGAAAGGCATATGATGAAGCAAAGAACTTTTCCCAGGAGCAGAGAAACGTTGTTAACACAGCTAAACATCATTCATAACACACATAAAATTAAAATTATGAAATAAACATTATTTATCAGCATTAGATGTTAGGGTTGCGCCGATAGACGATGCCATCCTCCATCGCCGTTGGCCGATAGACACCACGATGCTGAGATTGTCGACGCCATTATAACGACACAGATCATTTTGTCTATTCATTCCAGAGTCCTGTGGAAAAAGTGATTGACAGGTGGTAATTATGTGTAACTTATCTTTATTTATGATTGGTTATGGGTAAAACAAAGACCATGCTGGTCAAGTAGTTAAAATGGTAGGCTACGAATAATTAATTTGTTATGAATTAATTAATTATTCATAAATAATTAATTCACCGCCGCCTATGACGACGATGCCATCGTCCATCACAATGTTTCAAAACAGACATCGTACAATGCCAAATTGATCGACAGCGCCCAACACCCTATTAGATGTAACATAAAACTTTAATGTACATCACTAATAAGGAAAAAACCCATAGTAAATGTCAACAAAAAGGCTTAAAAGTGAAGTGTCATGCAGGGCATTATGGGAAAGTAAATTTTCGATTATTAACCGGATATATTAAGGAAACAAACCAGAAAAATGTCATCATTTACTCAACCTTTACTTGTTCCAAACCGGTTTGTCTTTTTTCTTCACACAAAAGATGTTTTGAAGAAAGCTGAAACCTGTAACTATTGACTACCTTAGTATGTGTTTTTCCTTCTGTGGAAGTCAATAGTAGCAGGTAATTGATGCTAAATACTGCTGAAGTCAGAATTATTAGCCCCCTGTTTATTATTTTCCCTAATTTCTGTTTAACAGAGAGAAGATCTTTTCAACACATTTCTAAACATAATAGTTTTAATAACTCCTCTCTAATAACTGATTTATTTTATCTTTGCCATGATGACAGTAAATAATATTTGACTAGATATTTTTCTAGACACTTCTATACAGCTTAAAGTGACATTTAAAGGCTTAACTAGGTTAATTAGGTTAACTAGGCAGGTTAGGGTAATTAGGCAAGTTATTGTATAACAGTGGATTGTTCTGTAGACAGTCTGGAAAAAAAATAGCTTAAAGGGGCTAATAATTTTGACCTTAAAATGGTTGATAAAAAATTAAAAACTGCTTTTAT
Source organism: Danio aesculapii (assembly GCF_903798145.1). Classification (NCBI taxonomy): domain Eukaryota; kingdom Metazoa; phylum Chordata; class Actinopteri; order Cypriniformes; family Danionidae; genus Danio; species Danio aesculapii. Next base: position 8,511,996 of record NC_079443.1, on the reverse strand, counting down.
TCTAGCCGAAGTAAAACAAATAAGACTTTCCTCCTGAGGAAAAAAATATTATCAGATGTACGGTGAAAATTGCCTTGCTTTGTTAAACATCATTTGGGAAATATTTAAAAAAGAAAAAAAAAATCAAAGGAGGGCTAATAATTCTGACTTCAACTGTATGTATTGCTAATGAATCAAAGAAACATTGACTTTCATCGCTTCTTGCCTACTTTAAAATTTGGCTTGGGTCAGTAATAGTACACCATCTTTTTTTAGGACTACACCACTGAAACAAACATTAAGCTTATAGATTTTAACTGTAGCCTTTTTACTGTTTGTTTACTATTGAAGTTATGGTCATTTTTACCTGCCTTCACAGATGACTCTGTGCCCTGACAGGCTAATTACAACATTTGGCTAGCTTTTTGAAGAAAAATATATAAAAGAAAAGACTTGAATTTTTTTGTAAACCGTGTAAACGTACCCTATAAAGCTAACAACTCAAGGCTATAATGTGAGTTAGCACTGTGTTAGCACTTATGTTTAATATTCTATGCATCTAATTATGCACTGAGTATCTTAGCACTATGTTAGCACTTAACTGATCACACTTAGCATGTAGCTATTTACTACTAGCATGAGCAGCATATTGGAAGCCCTGTCTATCAAATAGCCTGTTACAGCATATTGGAAGTCCTGTCTATCAAAAGACCCAAATCATGTGTATAATTGTTTAGTGCAAACCATAAATACACAGACATCTGAATTAACAATCAATATTGAATCGATTTAATCTATTATTTTTTAGCTACAATCCACATATTTTTCAACATATTAGCTGCACGTTTTTCCTCCCATTATGTTTGCAGTTCAAGTTTTTCAGCTTGTTTTACTGTCTTCATAAGTTAACATCTGGCTTAATACGGAATGTCTGAAACATTTGTGGCCATGGTCTGGATTTCAGCTTTCATAAGAGTGATACTGACCACAGTACTAAGGCCTTGTCACATAAATGACACGCTCGATACAGACTTGTGGTCTTGTGTCCTTCACTTGCACATCCACAAAGTCCACACGAGTCCCTTTGATAACTTTAAGATGCAAGATGATGCTCACGAGGGCTTTATAACCCCTTTACGTCCTTCATTCCAAGCCCACAGACTACAACCAACAGTCTGGCTTTGGTGGAGAGCCACACAGATCATAATGCATTAAAGTTTACGAGCGAGTGAACAAACGAATAAAGCACTGTCCTTGTTTTTTAGTTGAACTGGAACGCCAGCGTCTGGAGGAGGAAGCTCGGAGGGAGGAGGAGTGCAGGAAGCTGTCAGAGATGGAGGAGACGGAGAGGATGGAGTACCTGCGCAGACAGCAGGAGGAGGAGGAGGAGAAGATGAGAGCTGCTGAGGAGAGGAGGAGGAGGGAGGAGGAAGCAGCGGCCAGCGCAGAACTTGAAGCCAGACTGCAGGCTCAGCTGTTTGCCAGGTGTGTCACTGCTTCAATGCTGCATCAATGAGAGCTCCATCATTATGAATGAATCTTTTTTCTGACTGGATACAGATTGTCGGGAAAATCAGTTTTTTTTTTTTTTTTTGCCTGTTTATTTTTTTTTTATTCCGTTTTGTTTTCATGAAATGTAAACATTTTCTGACTTCCATTTTTCTGTTTTACTTTTTGGACCTATATTTAATAGTCAAAATTTATTTTAGTAGTCAAAAAGCATATCCAATTAACTAAAGTCATAAAGCCAGCCTGATCTCACGAGGAAACTTAACTATTTTACATTTTGTCAATTTAATGGCTAATTCATATGAATTCCTACGAGTTTAGTTGTATGAAAATGCACAAATTTTAAAAGGAGGCGTGGCACCCAACCCCACCCCTAAACCCAACCACCATTGGGGGATGAGCAAATCGTACTAAATTGTATGAATGAGATCATACAAATTCATATGAATTAGCCACTAAATCAAAAAGTCACGAATTGTCGTGAGATAGCATTGCATAAAACAGATACACTCTCAGAAATAAAGGTACAAGAGCTGTCACTGGGGTGGTATCTTTTCGAAAGATACATATTTGTATCTAAAGGGTATATATAAGTATCTCAAAGGTATATATTAGTACCAAAAATTTGTAAGAAGTACTCTTTTGTACTTCTTAGGTACTAATATGTACCGTTGGGGTATTATTAAGGACCCTTTGAGTACAAATATGTACCTTTCAAAAAGGTACCACCCCAGTGACAACTCTTGTACCTTTATTTCTGAGAGTGTACAATAAGAGCTCCGTCATTATGAAGGGTCTTTTTTCTGATTGGATACAGATTGTCTGGAAATTTTTTCTTTTCAAAAGTTCAGTTTTGTTTTCATGAAATGTAAACATTTTCTGACTTCCGTTTTTCTGTTTTACATTTTTTTGGAACTCTATTTTAATAGTCGAAATTAATTTTAGTAGTCAATAAATAATGTTAAAAAGCATATACAATTTAATAACACTATTTAGACATCAACAAACTTTTTAATAAAAATGAAAATTTGGCTTTTCTAAAAACACAAAAAGTGCAGAACAAGCAGTTCTCTTTAATATTTTAATATGTAGTAATTTGATGGGATGTACTGCACTAGTATTGGTTTATTAATCCAAATTTTGCCAAATCAATAATATTCCACGGTATATACGCTGTATAAAAATCTGTCAAAAAACAAGAAATGCTCTGGCAGAAGTTTCAGTAAAACTTAATTTCATTTTCTTGATTAAAGACTTTAAAAACACAATGCTGGGTTCCACACAATCGATTTGTGTTGGGACAACATGATGGAATTAAGTTAACTTATTAGAAATCAAATTTTTAAAAGCACGTATGTGTAAACTGCAGGTTTTACATGTGTAACTGAAAAATGTATGAGAAATTTTCAGACACATTGTCTTTTGTATGGTTTGTTTGTTTGTTTTGTTTTCAGTGCAGCTACATTAATTCTGTTTTTCTGACTGGATTTAATGACTGTATTTTCTGGATCACTGAAATGATGAGATTATTAGCTCTATTAGCATGATCAGTGGTTGCATTAGTTAAAATTCTCAGTATCCCTAACTCCATTTACTACTAACTTATTACCTGCCTGTTAATAAGATATTACCTGTCTTAATTTTAGTAGTTACAAAGTATGATCTTATTTTACATGCCTAGTCCTACCCAACACCTAAACCCAACTGCTACTTTACTACATATTAATAAGCAGCAAGTTTATTGAGCTAAAAGTCTTAGTTAATGTTTTGTTAATAGCATGAACTGTACAATAATATAAAGTGTGACCAAAATCTCCTTAGATAAGCAATTTGCACTGTTTTAAACAAAAGAAGATGGTCCAATAATATTGTTTTTGTTTGTTGGTTGGTTTGATGAATCTGCAGGATGTTTTTGTGAACTGTAGTGTATTTCTGTGTATGACAGGCAGAGGGCAGCACTGGAGCAGCACTTAAAGTTTCACAGGGGTCTTTTTGCGGAGGCTGAAGGACTGGAGCAGACACAGGACATCTCTCGGCCCTGGGTTTTTTCCTATTTCGCCCTGCTGAAGCTGCTTGGCTTGGCTGAGCCCACATCAGAGGACACACTCAAAGACATGCTGTGATTCTTTCACATAGATTTGCACAGTACAATTAAAGCTTTGAGACCAGTTACACACAGAAATGATTACAATACAAAAACTGGCGTGATGCTGATTTCTAAAAGAAGTTCATTAATTTTCCTTCAGCGTAGTTCCTTATTTATCAGTTGCTACAGCGGAATGAACCGCCAACTATTCCTGCATATGTTTTTCGCAGCGGAAGCCCTTCCAGCCACAACCCAGTACTGGTTAACACCTATACACTCTTGCGTTCACATACACACTCATATATATGGCCATTTTAATTTACCCAATGGAGCACATGGAGGAAACTCACGCGAACACGGAGAGAACATGCAAACTTAACACAGAAATGCCAACTGGCCCCAGCCGGGACTCCAACCAGCAGACTTCTTATTGTGGGGCGACACTGTGCCGCCCTAAAAAAAAAATACAAAAATAAATATATATATATATAAATAAATAAATATATATATATATATATATATATATATATATATATATATATATATATATATATATATATATATATATATATATATATATAAAACCTTATTCTTTCATGAGTTATTTACAAGCCCCCTTCCATATACTAATGTGCCACAAACAGGATGTTAATATCACCAACCATTCCCATTTTATTAAGGTGTATTCATATAAATGGCCCACCCTATATATATATATATATATATATATATATATATATATATATATATATATATATATATATATATACTGTATATATATATATTCAAAATGTGCTTAATCTCTTTTTTCTTCTTCAAAAAAGCAGATTGTGTTCACAAATGTGGCAAGTTCACAAAAGTTAAAAGTTTAAGTCTACATTTTTTCAAGCAAATTGATCATTCAAAACAACTGAAATACAACAGAAGTTGATGATTTGAAGCACTATCAGCGTCAAATAAATTGAATAGGGTCTAATGTTGTGTGGGGACGTTTACACATTCAGTTTTGTGCACATTCCTCAAATAAAAGAGCTTTCTGTTGTGGTCTCACATGGAACACTGGGTTTTTTAACTCAACAGATCAGCACTTTGTAATTGCGCAGACTCAAACTGCATCATGTTTTTATTTTTTGAAATAGAAAATATTCATAAAAATGTTTGCTGCACATGAATGCACCCAGCCAAATTATGTATTGCTTTCTTTTGTTAGTAACTCTCCTGATGTTTTTGTTGCTGCTCTTATGTTGCACATGCTCTCTATGGATAATAAAGCATGTAATAAAAAAGAAAAGGTGTAGTTCACCCAAAAATAAAGATGTAGGTGACTATTTTTCATCAGTAGAATGTTTAAAAAGATTTATGTAATGATTATACAGGAAGCTAGAACTCCAGACTGTCGAGAAAATAAGCAGGACTGTTTGTCAAAGCTTGAATTTAATACAGACCAATCATTGAATAGAATTAGACATCAATGTATCATCAAAAGAGCCAGAGGAGATATATATTTATTTTTTTATTTTTTATTTTTTTCAGTCGCCACTGACATCACCAAGGACCACCGTTGTGTTTTTAAGAATCTTATCTTGTTCACCTGGAGAAAAAAAGTCACATATTTGTAAGAGTGAATATTTTAACAGCTTTTTTTATGAATAGTATTCCTTTGACATCTACATGATTGTTTGAGCAAGGTCGGTATCAGCATTTGTTGTTAACTACAATCATCTGACACTACAAATGAACAGTAAAAATACCTTTTAAAAACATCATTTGCTAAAGGCGTCTTAGTCTTGAGTCTTCGTTGCATTTACCGTTTTGACCAGCAGATGTCATTGTGTGTTTGTTGTTTGATAGAGCGCTTTGAAACAATAAATCAATCAATCAATTGATTTGTAGTTTTGTATAAGTCTTCACTACCTCCCAGGAGAGATGAAATCCTAATCATTTGTGTATTTTGCTCTAAGAGTGTTTTATCTTACCTTCTAACTGGCCTTTGCTGTACATCCGAGAACCTGGAGGTAAAAGCTGCTGTTCCCAGTGGGTAAATCTGAACCGGAACGGCTTTATAGTGCTGTCTTTATGTCCTTCGCCCAGTTATAATGATTACATTTAATTTGATCATTTAAAGATTAATTGGCTTTTGTTTCGTATTCTTTTGAGGAAAGCAAACAAACGAAACGGCACAAAGAACGTTTGCATTAACTGCAGTGATAAACTGTAAATTTCAGTATAAAAGACATCTTCTTCTTGAGATTTTATTTTATAAAAGACCTAAATAGTTTTTTCATAGTTGGGGCTTTTTTAAAATAGAATTGGTGGCTATTTTAAACCTTGACCAAGGTGACACATGTTGGTAATAATATTAAAATAAGCTTTATTGTATTTAAATAAGAGTATAAATTTGCTTGCTTGAGCAGCACAGCCAAATACGTTCAGACACCTTCTTGTAGATAAACAAACCCATATAGTGATAAGACATATATCTGACGCAAGCTCACGAGTGTTCATTAGACCTCATTAGTGCAACGGACAGGTAATTTTCTATTTTTTGATCTATTTATTTATTTTTTACAATAACCGGTAAACTGTTGTGAGCTTGAGAATCAATTGTATATGCTTTTGTTGAACCTATTGTCTGCATTAATTCAATTAATTTAAAACAATTATGTTTACAGGGATAGTTCACCAAAAAAGAAAATTTACTCAGCCTCAAGTGGTTATAGACCTTTATGAATATACACTTAGATGCATAGTAGGGGAAAAAAAACTAATTCTATGAAAGTCAATGATAACAGGTATCCAGTTTTTTTTTCCATACATCATCCTTTGTGTTCAAAAGAAGAAAAACTGACATGTTCGGTACTTGTGAAGGGTGAGTAAATGGTGACATTTTCCATTTTTTAGGTGAAATATCCCTCTGATTGGTAAGTTTGTGCAGTAAAAAACTGATGTAGTACAAACATTCCACCAATCAGTGTCATTGTGAGTAAAGACCATTATAAAAAAAACATTAGCTTCATCCATTCATGAATGATAGGATTTGCCTCCCTATAGTCGCAAAATACTTAAATATTTGTATACACATTCATATTTTGCAATCAACTTCAAATAAACGGTTTCTATAAATACAAGCATCCGTTGTTTCTGATTCAGTCGTGTCGTTTGCAGTGCTTCATGGATTGTAGTCCTTAAGCAAAGCTAATAAGTACAGTTTTCTTTTTTGTCTGATTTGTATATACTTCATACAAAATCAAAGTTTGTAATGTGATTTTAGTCATAGCTGTTTGGTTTGGTTTACTGCATATAATGTGTTAACAAAAGCTAAAAATGAATATGAAAAATACTTCTGAAAGTGGGCAGACATTAACGCACTCTATTCCACTAGAAATACCTGCAGGAACACTATCAAATTATATTTCTTTTTATAATAGAGAAACAAAATTGTGAAGTTTGTGTCTGTGAACAAAAGATTTCTAAAACACAATACGTTTAATTTTAAATATTTAATTCTGATCTCATTTATTCAGTTACTGAATGAGAGCTTGAGAAATCCCATGTATCCTACAATCCTCACTGTAATAAATAAAAATAGCAATGAACTGAAAATGAAAAAAAATTCGATATCAATAACAGTACATGTTCACATAATACTGTCACTAATACAATGAATCAGTCCTCCAGTGATCAAAGAGTCATTCGCTGACAGTTTACGGACGTTGAGGCTTGTTTTCTTTTCCCCATTGTTGTATTCCCAGCCTTCCTCTGATGCTGCTGACACATCCATAGGTTTCCCACAATCCTACTTCACAGAAGTGTCGTCCGCTGAAGAAGTTAATGTTGAACAACAGGAAACAACAAAAGATTTACCTTTCATTTTCATGATTATAAAGAGTTACAAAGGCAAATCAATAAAAATATACAAGAACTATCCACGACAGCAGTCCTTCAAGAAACACATTTTCCCACAGGGCCATTTTCACAATCCCAAGAAAAGTGGTGTAAGGCAGCTTGACAACTGGAGATTAGAGGATGCCACGATATAAGCTGTGTTTACACTGTGTGTTGTGGGATTCATTATAATGGAGATGAAATGTAGAGATTAAAGTTATGCATTTAAAATGGCTAAACACAGGTTTTATGCCAAATTACTGTTACATAATATCAAGGCTGAGAAAAGAAATCAGCACTGCACACAAAAGGCAACAGGTAGATGCAGCTAACGTTAGCTTTCTGTATGCGTATGTCTTGAAACACATTAAATCAATAAAAAAGGGTTTAAAGAGGAAAACAAAAGTGTTTTTCCATTTCTAAATCATTTTTGAATCCATTCAGTCGATATCAGAGTTTGACAGTTTTAGCTTAGCCTAACATAAACCATTGAATCAGATTAGACCATTAGCATCTCACTCAAATAAATTTAAAAAAGAGATTTGATAATTACAGTCAATCACTTATCTGTTGAGCATATGGCCAATCAGCAGTGTTCGAAAAGCTAGCTGGAAATCCTGTGATTATCACATTTGTTCAATTTCAATGCTGATTGGCACCGAAGTCTGTACTTTTGACAACACTACCTGCGGCCCATCATGCAAGCTTAACGCTTGCACTCTCACAGAAATTACAAGAATAAAGCTATAAATTAGCCATTTTCCCCTACAGTTAAAGCTAAACTGCAAAAACTTCCTATCTAGTCAAGAGTTGCAATCGTATTTCTAGCCAAAACATCCATCTTTATCTTGTTTTAAGAATACAACACTATGCAAGATCAGATCTGTGCAAGATTGTTATGATTGTTTTAAGATTATTTAATTTTTTTGTTCTTAGTAAAGTCTAAAGTTAGGTGTTTTACCTGAAACTTTAGCCTATTTACAATCAGAGACATAATAAATAAAGACCAGCGCTGTATTTTAAGACTTCATTTGTAGATGTAATAACTTATTTCAATTTTGACAATTAAAAGAAATGTGTTCTTTAGTGACAAAATACATTATTACGCTTTGTTGCAATATAACATGTTATGTTTTGTTTTGCGATACGCTACTGTATTTTGAGAAGCAACAAATAATAATTAAAATATATATAAATAATTCAAAATGTTTAGAAAACAATGTGGACAATATTAATGTGTGTGTGATCCTGATTTAATTCATACAATAATCTTGTTTTCAGATTAAGGGTGTACTCACACTCTAGGCACGGTTGTCTTGAACCTTGCCCAAGCGTGATTGTCCCCCCTCCCCTCTCCGCCTCAGCCCGCACTCACATTGCATTTTTTGCCTTCCGAGCCTGAGCGCGCTTACATCATCGATGATGCAACAGTTCAGTTTAACAGAAGAGAAGCACTCTCGCTCCGTATAATGGAGACTGCTTTAGTTATATTCATTCATTCATTTTTTTTTTGGCTTAGTCCCTTTATTAATCTGGGGTCACCACAGCGGAATGAACCGGCAACTTATCCAGCATATGTTTTACACAGCGGATGCCCTTCCAGCTGCAACCCATCACTGGGAAACACCTATACACTCCCATTTACACACATATACTACAGACAATTTTGCTTACCCAATTCACCTGTACCACATGTCTTTGGACTTGTGGGGGAAATCGGAGCACCCGAGGGAACCCATGTGAACATGAGGAGAACATGCAAACTCCACACAGAAACGCCAACTAACCCAGCTGAGGCTTGAACCAGTGACCTTCTTGCTGTGAGGCGATTGTGCTACCCAATGCGCCACCATGACGCCCTTTAGTTATATTGTTTTGTATTATTGTAAGTCGTTTAGGATATGATAACACACAGTTAAATCTTTAGCTGAACAGATCCACAGCTTTTGACGCTCATAAACTTTTATGAAAGTCATCATGCAGCACATATTAGGAGGTTTGCTGAAGGTACAGCTGTCGTGCAGCGAGGGGTTTGCGTCTTTAATAAACTATGACAGTTTGCGTTCATTGAAAAGTAAGAATGATTAATAAATCCATATGAAACAGTACCTTAAAAGTGACGTCGGATCCTCAGTTTTGCGCTAAGGCATGGTTTGCACTCGCACTACAAAGCATACCGCGTCAAAGCTCAACCGAACCGCGCTCTGGCACCCCTCATCAATTCAGGGCTGGCCAACTGAACTGTGCCTGGGCCTCATTCGGAACACTCACACTTGTCAAACGAGCCTGGAAATAGGGGTCAAACGTGCTTGGGCACGGTTCGGATAGCCTAGTGTGAGAACACCCTAATGTTTTGGCTCATTTTAAGATAGAATATATAATGACAATTCTTAGTTTCAAGACCTTCTCACACAAAATAAGACAAGCAAACAGTTTACAAGCTAGTTTTAAGATAAATAGGCTAAATGCACTGCTTGAATGCACAGCTTTTTTAGTTTTTTTAATCTCAAGTATTATATTACTGTTATGTGCTTATTATATTACTATATTACTTGTTTCTAGGCTGTATTTTGTTAAACCATTCATTTCCTTCTTATATTTCCATGATTTTTGCAGTGTAACAGCTGCTTAAATCTTTAAAATTGTAGTTGAGGGTTTCATGGCCCTTTAAATGCATTCCTGTTTTATCATAGAGCATGCATTTGACCAATCAACGTACACTTTGATGGTTCCTATTGTGCTGAGATACACTACACTCTTAAGAAGAAGCTAAATTAGTCCCACTGGAAGTCTGTAGTCTTTCTTACAACTAAAATCATTTCCAGTTCCTGTGGCGCAAACACACTAAACAATATGGTACTTCCACCAGTAGTTATAGGAACTATGAGAACATTCCAGCGGTGTTAAAAGCCTCTCATAAACTCACCTATGTTTGTCGGCTCCACAATCTGGACTGGAACGGCCTGTCCGTCTTCCAGCAGGATCTGCGTGATTCCTCCTTCAGCTCCAGCATTAGAGACACTCACCAGCTGGTTCATGCCGAGCAGGGTCGGGGTCTCGCACACAGACATGCCTTCGCCAGCACTGGGACTGGACTGGAGGAACTGGGACGGACTCAGGATTACAGGCTGTGAGGCTGCAGGGCTGGACAGCTCGTGGGCTTCTGGTGCTGCTGTTGAAAGTTGAGCAGGGTCTTCCACTGGACACAAGGGCGGCTGGAGCTGGATGGCCTATCAGATGAGAGAAGAGCGCTCTTAGGGTACTTTCACACTTGGTTCAATTGCCTGAACCGTAGAGCTGGGCGATTAAACGAAAAGTAATCATAATCGAAATCAACATTCAGAATCTGTAATCGAGCAAATTTGTCCAGGTCATTTTTTTTCAATTACTTTCCCTAACGTGTGTGGAGTCACGTGACCCTGCTCTGATAAGGCTGAATTATACTTATTATATTATGATTTATACTTATTATAATAGTATGATATTATACTTCTGCCAAGGGCACGAAGTACAGTCTGACGCATACTTCGCATACCCTCGCACCTCTCAATTAATGTACTACTTACACATCACAAGGACGCATAACGGATGTGATCAGTTGGTTTGATAGCGGTGACAATGGTGAGCGGCGCAGAGAGCGCGTTTTAGGCAATGTGTGTTTTAATTTCAGTTGTATAGCATTGGTCAATAAATCATAGTTAGTAGATAGTGTGTTTATTATAATTATTTTAAAATCAAGTAATGCACCCTTCATTCAGAAATCTCTCACTTGTAATATGTGAGCATATTTACTGTACAAAACTTGTCAGTGAACTATGAGGGCAAAAACACAAAATAAAAAAATAAAATAATTGTTCATTAATCGTCAAAGTTAAAATGTTCAATTAATCGAGATTTTGATTTTTGGCGAAATGGACCATACCCAAATTCGATTGTCCCACCCGGCAATTTTTTTTCCTTCTGAACCCCGGTACACTTGCGTCATCGAGCTGTTGTTGTGTGTACGGCTGTTTCTAGATGACGACCACGAAAGCAAAAGAACACCAAAGTGGAAAGACGCACGCACATCGCGGTCTTTCTGCTTTTACTGAATCTTTTGGTTTTGGACATACAGAAAGCAACTCACGTCTATCTGCAGCAAAAACAATATAAACGTTCAGAACATAATGTGATGTCTGCAGAAGCTGTTTTTGGAGGATACAAGCAGACATCATCACTGTTTGCATTGGGTCAGTCCCGCTTGTCACCAAGGTACAGTACGTCATGGCCTTACGCAGCTTCAGCATTAAAAAAAGTCAGAACTATCAAATGTTTAAAAAAAAAACTGTTGACACTGACATACTGTACAATTATGAGGGTCTGCAGGGCTCATCTCTATGAAATAGATTAACAATTCATGGATCAGTTCCTTCCTCCATTTCACAAGTGTAAGTAACTTAAGTGCGATTAAAAGAGTTGCCGCCTTGTTTTCTCTAGTTTGCAAAATATGTATTTAATAGTGTCTTGTTATTTGTAACCGCTTGTACTGTATCTGGTAACTCTTTATATTCTCATATTAAAAGCATTCGTGAGTTCGCGATCCACTGCCATTTGTCGTTGCTATGGCCACCGTCAGCTGTTCCTACACACATGCGGCAGTCAGGTTTCAAAATAGTTCAGCTTTTGAAAACGCAGTCAACCAATCACAACAGACTGGGTCATCAGACCAATCACAGCAGATTACTATTGCACTAAGGAGGGGTTTGGGCCTGTTGTTGGAGACCCCAAAACCAAAATATGACCCTTTTTAATGCATAATAGGCGCATTTGTTTGGTTTAATAAAATTTGGGATATTCCATTTTAATTTTGTTAAATTCTACAATTGATATATATAATTGATTTATCATTATAGTTTGTAATTATTTATTTCATTTTATACTAATGCATGTTTATTTATTAATGTTTAAATATTGTAATCTTGTTTATGTTTAAGTTATGTTTTGTTTTCTTTTTATTATGCTTTTTCGACAAACAGTTAATTTCCTCAGACCCCTAGCACTCCCTTACAGCCCCCTGGGTCTAATTTCCTTGACTGTACAAATTTACACCCCGCAAAATAATAAATAAATTTTTTAAAAATGCTAAAATTATTTTCAATTCTGAAATTAAAAACATGCTTATAAAGGAGTTTTAGTTCAGCTTTATATATATGATGAGTATGTATAAATTATATGTTTTCATTTGATTTAAATACTTATACACAGATGCAGTCAGAATTATTAGCCCCCTGTTTAATTATTTACCCAATTTCTGTTTAGTAGAAAGAAGATTTTTTCAACACATTTTAAACATAATAGTTTAATAACTCGTTTCTAATAACTGATTTATTTTCTGTTTGTCAAAATGACAGTAAATAATATTTGACTAGATATTTTTCAAGACACTTCTATACAGCTTAAAGTGACATTTAAAGGCTTAACTAGGTTAATTAGGTTAACTAGGCAGGTTAGGATAATAAGGTAAGTCATTGTATAACGATGGTTTGTTCTGTAGACAGTCGAACAAAAAATATTGCTTTTTAAATAAATAAATAAAAACTGCTTTTATTATAGACGAAATAAAACAAATAAGACTTTCTTTAGAGGAAAATAATATTATCGAAAATACTGTGAAAAATTCCTTGCTCCAATAAACACCATTTGGGAAATATTTTAAAAGAGAAAATTATTTTTAAATAATTTGGACTTCAACTGTATATACACTGAAATCAACAGGAACTCAACACATGTTCACCTGTAAATGTGCAAAGATCTTGGGCTGCAGTGATGTGAGGGAGCTGAAGAGATGCACAGCTTCTGGTGAAAGAGTGTCACTTCCTTCCAAGAGCTCTTCTTTCCCAGAGGAAACTGTCAATATAACAGCAGTACATTAGCGGTATTATGGCATAATAAACAATGGTTAATCTTTAACTACAGGTTTGCATTTTCTTTTTGAAGGTCAAAATTTCCTGCACTCCCTCAATTATACTCAATGATTCCAATGATGAAGGCTGGAATACACCATACAACCATCTAGACATATTTTACTCTAGGCAATATACACTTTTCAAATGATTACATAGATAATATGCATCATACATTAAATGACTGACATCAACACACACTACCATGCTTTTTAAGTGATCCTGAACAAATTCACTCAGAATTATATTTTTGCTTTCTAAATGTGTTCTTTAATCAGCTCAAAATATCAAGCATGTTTGATCTTCTTCTTCAAAGAAATAAATAAAAAAATAGAAGTCCATCTTGTTTTTCTGTGAAATCCATCAATTCTGATTGGCAAAAATCTGGACTGAATCAGACTCAAACAACAAGGATCAACTCTCCTGACAGCAAATCAAGGCAAAAATCTAAGCAAATGTTATGTATTTTAGCTTTAGGACATCAAAGTATGAGGCGCCGTGTAGGATTTAAATCAAACTTTGCTTATCAACACACACATAAAGCACGTGCATATACACGTATAACTTACACCTATACTATTGGATGTTCAAAACAACATATATGAAACTTGCGTATATCCATACAGTATAAACTTGACGCATGCATACACCCACATACATATAAACTCGATCCTTGCATAAACACCCACATTAACACATGCACATACATATAAACTTGCTGCATGCAAACATACCTGTACACACTTGCATAAACATGTAAACTTGATTCTTGCATATTCACTCACAACAACACGCGCACATACACCAACTCGCTGCATGCAAACACACCTACAGTATACTGGCATATAGCCCCAATGCCTAAACTTAATGCGTGTATAAACACCCAAATAACACTCGCACAAACATACAAAATAAAATTCACAAACATATTTATCACGAATCAGGTTTTTGCAAAGCTTATGAAATAAAAAGAATGGGATAAATAGAGGTATTAAATCTGTTAAATAATGAAAATATGTTATATAAAATAAAATAATAATATTATTAATGTTACAATAATAATATTATAAATATTAGTGTATATAAATAGACTATATAAAATGTGTAAGAAATATTTTCATGTAAAACCTTTTTATTTAATTAGGTAATTATATACACAAATAAAAATGGACAGATAGAACCCTTAAAGGACATTCAAGTTGAAAAGCAACCAGAACTATGAATACTGTATACTTAAAAAACTAAACTCCTCTTTTCTATTGCAGATGTTAATGTAGCCTATACCCTTCTTGGTTTTTTTAATTATTATAATTATTATGCTTTTTATATGTTTTTTACAATGTGGATGTCATAATTGCAAGATTTTGGTATCATTTTGATTGTTAAATATTCAGCATATACAAAAAAAAAAAACAAGTCACTGTTCATCACGTTAGTCAAGTTAACCCCCATGAACCAGCTCTATATATCCTCTCTCTATATATCCTCTTTTCTGTTTAATAACTACTACTTATATTTTTATAGCGGCTGGCATCCAGCGTTTTGGTGCATTAGCCTGTTTATTGGTGACAGGAAAACCTACTGGACATAAGTGTGTATCGTAACCCATGACGAATATAGTAAAACCAATAATAAAACAATCATAAAAAACTAATATTAACAAACATATTTTATTCTAAATAGTTACTTATGCAACCTTATATTTATTAAACCCATAGCTTTTCAATAATTTAACTGCACAATAAACCTTTGATTTTGCTGGAGCATTCCTTAGCAATATCTTTTTGTATTTTTTTTATAATTAGCATAATCTATTTTCAATATTCAACAGATGAAATTCCTCCATTAATCACATTAGTTCTGTTTCTTGAGCTTTGCAATAACAAAGATTCATGACAAATAATGATATCGTTCATTTATGCTCAAACGACTTTTACGCTGAAATTAAACTACTTCCTTTTAAACTGAAATTACTTCCTTTCACACTGAGAATTCATGCATATACACATGAAATCACTTGCATATATGTATATACACAACTACTTGTATATATGTTTGTGAATTTTATTTTGTATGTTTGCACGAGTGTTATTTGGGTGTTTATGCATTCATCGAGTTTACATTCATATGTGAGAGTTTATGGGTGCATATGAATAGATCGACTTTATATGTATGTGCGTATGTGTATAGGTGTGTTTGCATACAGCGAGTTTATATGTACGTGCGCCTGTTTTGGGTGTTTATGCGAGGATCGAGTTTATATTCATATGCAAGTGTGTACAGGTATGTTTGCATGCAGCAAGTTTATATGTATGTGCGTGTGTATGTGGATGTATGCATGCGTCAAGTTTATATGTACATACGCAAGCTTCATACATGTTGTTTTGAACGTCTAATAGTATAGGTGTACATGCGAATACTTTATAGGTGTATATGCACGTGCTTTATGTGTGTGTTTTTTATTTAAATCCTACACGGCGCCTCACATCAAAGGGGTTATGAAATGCAGCATTAAAATGTACTTGATATTTACATGTTTATTCTACAATAAAACATACTTCAAGAATCTTTCTTTTAAGCCCTTCAGAAACACATAGATTTAAAATGGGCAGAATCATGGTGTCAGTGTGCAATATCATGAATGTAAACAAGAAAGTTTTAAACAATTCGAGTCTGTCCATCAATCCTAAGAGTGATACTTCAGTCTGTTCTGTCAGTGGATGTAGAGAAACTACAATTTCAAAGACATTAAGATTGAACTACTGCTTCTTCTTCACTTTTAGCAGCAGGTTGTTTTGTGAAAATACACCTGAGCTTAGTTTGCAGTGATCTTTATGCAAGGATCATTATGCATTCAGTTTATTTGTCAGTATATTTATTTGTTTCTTATTTTTAGATTATGTATTTTTGTAGATGAAACGTAAGAATATTAATAACTGCATTTCTCCTAATGGAAAAGGTTGGTTTGTTGATAGAACACATCAAATCATACTAAATTTGTTGTGCTATTATCTGATGGGGCAGTGGTGGAGCCTCTATGGTTAAATCAAGGTGCCCTGTGCAGTGCATAGTAACATTGTGCCCCTGCTGTAGGCATGGTCTGTCATTCCTTGATTGTTATGCTGGAATGAGAGTATGGTTCCTAGCCATGCCAGCCAAGAAAATATAAACTTTTCATTTTCCGTTGGTCTTAGAACATGATTCAACTACAGAAGAGTCAAGCTTAAACAAGGAAAATTATTATTAACTCTTTGCTCATTTTAAAGCAAGATTTTAAAGAGAGATGCTAATGGTCTAATCTAATTCAATGATTTACGCTAAGCTAAAAGTGCCCCCACCAAACCGGTAGATCGGTTGAATAGATTCAAAAGTGGTTTAACTCAACCATTTAACTCTAGTGAACTTGCAAAATGAGCCTATTTCGAAAAAAAAGTGGAGTTTTCCTTTAAGACAGACATAAAAAAGCATACTCAAAGATCACTATCCATGCCTTTTCATCACAAACGTTTTACTACATCCTGACTGTGGTTTTAAACACCAAATAAGAGTATGATTTGGGTGCAAGTTGTTAGTAAATCTGCCCATTATGTGTAAACTTTCACACAGTCTCTCAGCAATGATTTACCGTCTACAGTAGCAGGAGTTAGGGTCAATGTTAAAGTCTCTGATAGCAGGTTATCAGCCTCTTCTTTCCACTGTAAAGACAAAAAAATAAATAAAGGATTACTACAGAACCACTATACTAATATTAATTTAATGTGGTCATATTATTGATAGCTGCTTTCGAAGTACAGCTTCATGAAGCTTCTAAACCTTTACAAATCTTTTGCTTTGAATCAGTGAATTGGAGCACATATCAAATTGGCAAGATCACATTATTTCAGTGAACTGAGCTTCATTACATCGTAACTGTTTTGAAACATTTCAAAAAAATCAATAGTTTTCCATTAGCGAATGATCTGTGTAATATCATTAAATCCACATGAATTGTGTGGGTTAACTGAGACCTCAGTAGCATATCACTAAACAGGTTTCATTGGTATTAAGAAGTTTGTAGACATTTTAGTGAGGACTTTGTAAAATGAAAAAGATTAATGTCAGTTAAAAGTCTCTTGTTGGTCAGTTTAGAAGAGCCCACCAAGGGGAAAAAAAACTATGGGCTCTACTATCTAAGCGCAAAGTCTAAAGCACATGGCACAAAAGCATTAAGGGCGTGTTCAAATCCACTTTTGGTGGATTCGAACATCTTTTGCACCCTGGCACAAGGTCTAACAGGGTTGTCCTTATTCTCTTAATGAGTTATGGGTGTGTTTTGAGCATGACTTGCATTAAACCAATCAGAGTCTCATCTCACATTCCCTTTAAGAGTCAGTTGTGCCACGCCATGGCGCATTTGCTATTTACATTGCGGACTTTGTAAGTGGAAAAACTGAAGGCTTCACTAGTGAGAAAACAGTTAAACATACCATCTTCAGCATGAGGATAAAGAACAAGCCTCCTCCATTCGGCCTCTTTACTTTCTCTTTACTTTTACTATTTTCTTTACTCCTTTACTTTCGTGGAGTAGGGAAATGGCGGAAACTCATTCCTCTGAAAACATCCATTTGCCTACATATTTAATTTTGTTAGTTAAGCGCAAAGGTTTGATTCAAAACTATTTCTAAATTCAGTTCTAATTTCCAGCAAACGAATAAATGAACAATAATAATGAAGTGTGGTGAAAAAAAATGAGTTATATACAAACAAATGTCCTATTCTTATGCCCCATATGGTCCAAAACCTGACAGGTGGACGAAACTAAACTTGTTTTTATTAAAACAAATATAAATATGCATATAATAAATAATATAAATGAATGTATAAAACATTATACAAACATTATACAAACGCAAATTGTCATGAATAAATTGAAAAAGCCCCCCCGAGGGGATGGTTTTTATAATTATGTAAAAATGTATAATTTTTGTAACATTTATTATTTTTTTGTAAAGATATTTGTGTATTGCTGTACATCCTGTGTGTATTAAGCAATGTGTAGCTTGAACCTGCATAGGCGCACAACTAACATGCTTTGCACTGGATTTTAGACCAGCTTTCAGTTGGTCAATTGCACAGTCTATTTCAATTTCCAACAATGCCCATCGGTCCACAAAGTGGAGCAAATGAATTGGCTAATTAAAAAATCTGACACAAAATGTTAAAAATTTCAGTTGCACTGGTCTGAAAGTAGCAATAAATCCCACCAAACACATCTTGCGCCTTAATGCACCAGGTCTATTTGTTAAGTGCATTTATAGGTTATTCTTTCACATTAAAAGTTTGTAATATATTAAAAAAAGCATTCAGTCGGCGCCAATAGTCTAGTGGTTAAGTGCGCCAACATATAGCACCATGGTGCTCACGGCAACCTGATTTCGATTCCCGGCTCGAGGTCCTTTGCCGACCCTTCCCCTCTCTTTGTTCCTAACTATTTCCTGTCAATTCTTTGCACTTTTAACAATCTAATGTTGCTTCAAAACAATGAATGATTTTGCTAAGCAATTGGTTCAATTGTTTTAAAAAGCTTTGTTTCTCCCATTGCTAAGTCACATTAATGAAATCTCCTTAAAATGTATGTGTAAAAAAAGGTCAATTCTGCATTGTTAATAGCATGATGACTTATGAAGTAAACAAAAATCACATTCATACCATCCAAGTTCCTATGGTTCACAACTAAAGTCACATGACCCATATAAACATGAAAAAAAAATCAGGAACTTTTTCACCTTCCTGCAAAAATGCATAGACGTCAACTGAAATGTCTACAAACTACAGTTTCACTACTAGGTGAAGGTGATCAGACCTTCAGAAACATACAGTATTTTCTGTCCACACCTCAGTATCTGAGGCATCCAGTGGTCCAAGAGTTTTCTGCGCCTCGTGGATGTGGTTCTTGATGTCATTGACGGTGGGAAAGTAACACAGGTTGTGTCTCTCGGGCACTTCCTCTGACTTGAACATCTCACGTTCCACAAACTTCCTGCCAGGACATTCACAAGAGCTACAGTAAACAAGTTTCCAGCAAATCCAAACTGATTGGAAACCATCGGAGTCATACCTGAGCTGTTTGCGGACGGTGTAGACCTGGTTATGACCGTGAGCCACCAACTCACAGATCTTCTCTGCCACCAGCGGGTGTAGTCGAGACTCGGGTAAGGATACCCCATCCTCCACAAGGACGTCCTGCATGGCTTGATACCCCAGCTCTTCTGTGTCTTCCTCTTCATGAGGATGGTCCTCTGTAAAGCAGATCTGCTCTGGAAGAGGAGGCAGGTTTGCAGTGTCCACATCATGGTACAGGTGGGCTTTTTCTGTAGGTAGCTGAACGTAATATCTAGAACAAAAGTAAATGGGTGAGTGAAGTAGATTCTTTGCTTAAATTGAGAATCAAATCTGTGTAAAAATATATATTTTTTACAGATTTTACACTTTAAAATAGACAATTAAACTAAACAAATTAAAGTTTTTGACATAGTGCCACAGTCCATGTAAAAAATAAAATAAATTAGAACTATCTATTCAGATTTATTGAATTATTCGATAAATAAATCAAAAAAGCTTTGCTGTCAAAGTCAATTGATCTAACAAATGTCTAACAAATGTCACTTGTCGCCATCTACTGGTCACACAATTGATGCTATCTTCAGCTGAATCATCGAAAGGCGACATAAAATTATTCTTTATGATCATTTTATATGAAGTTATAGAGGGTGGGTGGGATTGGGAAAAGTCAGGACTCAAACTTGGAATGCCTGCAGCGCAGTTATGTCGACAAATGAAATCAATGTCAACAAAATGTGATTTACTCTATTTTGGTTGCTACAGCAGACATGTTGACCATGTTTATTATCAGTTCTATGCATTGTGTAATGAGGAAAAACTCATTATTGCGTAGTTATAAAGACTCCAGATTGAAGATGTTTCATAACTATGCAAGTCAACTTTACTCAATACTGTATGGATCATCGGCATCAGAAACACAGATTTTAATGTTCCTCTGTAACACCGAAAGCGACGAGAGCGTCAAAGTCACTGGAAGCCATTCATTTTCAATGTGAGCTGGCAGCAAGTAGCTGCGCCGTGCGTGTTCGCCGGTGTGGGCGTCGAGAAGAGTTGAAATCAAGTCAACTTTATGGTAATGAGCTATGATGCGGTTCATCGTTCTACATCGGAATGTAGAAGTCCAACACTTGAGAGGATTCCAGAAAACACAGTCCTGTGAAATTTGGTTCCTACCACAATTGTTCCCAAGAGTTTGATTATTGCAGTTGTCTAATTTCCAATTACTTATGATGTCTTACAAAAAAGGTGAGTACTGGTGAGTTGATGTGCATTAATGTTTTCTTTTTCTTAAAAAAAAGCGGGAACCTCACTCTAACTATTGCTTTTTCAGAATATTTCAGACATATGGGCACATATTGAATAAGTAAATCAAAGCCACAGCACACGTAACAACTTGATCTTCCATAGTTAATCAATTTGATAAAAAAGCATGCAACATTTTTACACTAGAAAGCACGTTTTATGTGGGAATGTAACTGATTTTCTTATTTGCTGCAACGGCTCCTTTAAGTATGATATCAATCTAGCGAATTTTGACGCTCGCCGGCAGAGCTGTGAAGGCAGACAGCGTTGTCGTCAGGGCGGCCAGAGCGAACTTTGATGTTCTCACTGCCTTCGGTGTGAACACACAGTAATGTAATAGGCCTAGTTGATTTATTGTCATTTAAAAACAAGAATGAACCTCAGAGTAAGCCACGTCACATGATGGACTTTTTAAAATTGTGATGTTTTTAATACCTTACAACACCTCCTTCGTCCCATAAACTGTTCTTGAGGTTGAAGAAGGCTTTCTCCTGCTCTTGTCGCACCACCTTCTTGTCCACTTTGGGGTCTGTTGGAACCTTGTACTCCAGGAACTTTCTGACTTTCTTGATATATATTCTGAAGAAACATTGTTAGGTATTAGCTTCATTGCACTTTTTAAGCATAGAATAAATCTGATGTACTTTGTTCAACTCTAGGCTATGTACCTGGCAGGACAGGTGGCTTTGTAGAGCTTGTTTTGATACATTTCTTGCTCTGACCCTTTTTTAGGTTGGACGCCCTTCCTCCGTGGTCCAAACTGACATTCCATTACAATGGCTCTGCTCCCTTAAAAACCATGTTAAATGACATGCTGAGATTATTGTATACATTATCTACAGCTAGATACATCCTTAAAGGTGCAGTATGCAAGTTTGACACCCAGTGGTTGAACTAGGTATTGTAATCCTGGTTCAAAACATATGCAAGTGCAGGTTGCCAGATTGATGAAATCAACAGGAGTGTGCCTGACTATCGAGCCTAAAGGCTGATTTAAGTCATGTTCTAAATAAAAGCAAACGGACCCGATAGAAGGAATATTCTCCATATTAAAAGGAGTTTTTGTCCTAACCAACACCTGAAAATTATATTTTAGAAACGGCTTCTATTTCTCAAAGGTGAACAACAGAAACCCATGACAATGATCACCTCAGGTACACCTCGTGCTTTGGTCAGTGTTAAATGCTAATAATGTGAGTTTGAATGCCGTTTTACATGCCATTTCTTGACATACTACTAGAAGCAGCAACAGATCACCTCAGATCTTGAAAATAAAATAAACCATTTGAAATTGAACTTTAGAACTGTGACTTTCGCTGGAGTGCAGTGAGTGCACAATTTTTTGCTTCTGAATGGCTGAGTTTAAATTTCTGTCATGTTTCATCTGCTTTTCATTTCAGAGAGGGGTATTGTCCACCAGAGGTCGTATTTCGGTCGCGGATGAATTAGAGAGCCTTCCTGACTGAATGAATGAAATAAACGTTTTTTTTTCACCAAGGCAACTTGGGGTGCTGACGTATAATTGACTAAACTGGCATTTGGTGGGTTAAATGACCAAAACAAAGACGTTCTAGCACATAACGCACATTTTCAAAGCAGAATATCTGACTTCAGTATTGTTTTTCAGACAAACAAGAATGTTCACTTGACGTGTCTTAAATGTCTGCAAACATATTATGGTATTTTTATGCTTTAGAAAAGTCAAAAACTTACATGCAGCACCTTTAAAAACCACAAAACCACAAAAAGTGCTTTGTGCTACTACTACTATTACTACTTACATTCTCCTGGGGGAAAAAAAATTAACTAAAACTGTGATGTTTATAAGTGTAATAATAAACAGGCCTATAATAATTTGGCCTGTTTTGTTAATTGTTTTTTTTAGTTTTTGAAATAAATCAATTTTACAGCATTTTTCACTTTTCACAGTACATACACATATTATGTAATTTGTGTCATTTATTCCCATATTTTCAGCATCAATAATTTCACTCTTCAATGTCACAAGATACTTCAGAAATTTCTCTAATATGGTGAGTTGATAATGTACGCTAATGGTTTAGTGTGGAAACTGATACATTTTTATTTAATATAAAGGTCAAGGATGAGCAGTTTTTTTAATATACTTTTAAATGTTTTACTGTCACTTTTGTCACTATTGCGGTTGAATAAAAGAATAATCATGCAGACCAAGACTACATTTATTTTATTTAAAAAAACAGTAAAAAATGTACTGTATTTTTCACATTTCATAATACTTCAAATATTTTGTCATTTGTGTATTTTATTCCTGTGATGCAATGCTAAAGTTTCAGCATCACTACTCCAGTTTTCAGTGTCACATGACTCTTCAGATATCACTCCAATATGTTGATTTGATAATATGTTTCTTGTGCTAACTAATACCTTTTTGTCAGGATTCATAAATATAAAGTTCAAAGATCATTATTTATTTAACTTTATACTTTCAAAAAACAGTCACTTTTGTCACTATTACTGTTAAAAAAACAAAACTTTTTTTTTTAAATGTATACCCTGAAATATTGAATTTCCTCAATCTGAATATCACAGATGAATTCAAAGTCAATTCAATTCACCTTTATTTGTATAGCGCTTTTACAATGTAGATTGTGTCAAAGCAGCTTCACATAAAAGGTCATAGTAAATAGGAACAGTGTAGTTCAGTTTGTAGTGTTTAAGTTCAGTTTAGTTTAGCTCAATTCAGTGTGGTTTAAAAATCACTACTGAGAGTCCAAACACTGAAGAGCAAATCCATTTATTGCGCAGCTCTACCGATCCCAAACCATGTAAGCTAGAAGCAACAGCGGAGAGGGAAAAAAACTTCACCAATTGGTGAAAGTGAAGAAAATTACCCCAAAAGCTAACAAATATCAACTAAAGATCCAAAATTTCTTTAATCTTGAACATGGTTCTTTCATCAACAGCCAATTCAATAACTTTCAAGGACATTTTTAAGCAAATATTATATATAAACCATATATTAAAATCAAGCACCATTGGAATCCCCCCCTAGCATATGTAGCCCCATGAAAGTCCTAACTGCACTTAACATTTCACTTACACTTAACATTTACATTAAAAATGTCAGAGTGGAGTCACAATTCTGGCATTCAAATGAACACTAAATGGCATTAATATTGGAGTATATCTGACATAACGTCAAAACAGCCAGACAGGATTACCTGCATTAACGAAGGGAATGCCATCGTAGGGCACATACTGTGATTTCCACATGAGCCTGGTGGCAGGTTTAGCTGGTGATGGGGACTGACGGGTGCCAAAAACAGCGTGGGTCTGCTGCTTATGTTGAAGCAGAACAGCCTCCAGCTCGGCCTCTGTGTTACAGTAACCACGGTACGAGTCTCCGATCTTCTGCTCGCACACAAAACAGAATTAACAAAACACATTAGCCTGACATCATTGCACCATTCTGCTGAAAATGGGTCTGTTTCACAAAGGAATCTTAGTGTTTTCATCTTTACACATGATCAATTTTATTGCACTTTTTCCGCATTAATATTACACATTAATTTATATTGTTTAAAGGAGAGCTATTTTGACCCTGTTTACAATATATAAATTAAGTCCCTGATGTCCCTAGAGTG
Source organism: Danio aesculapii (assembly GCF_903798145.1). Lineage (NCBI taxonomy): Eukaryota > Metazoa > Chordata > Actinopteri > Cypriniformes > Danionidae > Danio > Danio aesculapii. The sequence continues at coordinate 8,487,565 of NC_079443.1, read as the reverse complement.
TGTATGTGAAGTTTCATCCGAAAATATCCCACAAATAATGTTTTATAACTCTTTGAATCTGACCCTTTTAGGCTTTGACCAAATTGTGCCATTTCACTTTAAATTCAAATGAGATTGTGCTCTTTTCAAAAGAGGGCAGGGCTACAAATGCGTAAGCATAACCCATATAGCTAATGAGGGAGAGATCGTCACTTATAGGCTTGGCTTTCCTTCTCTGATGACGCATACAAAGGGAGAATGTCAATCAAAGTGTTTCTGCAGACTTTATGAAGTGTGATTATAAGAAGTCAAATGAATACATTTTTACCATTAGCAGATGGATATATTCCCAGACTGTTGCCACACAACTGTGTTTAAACGCCTTATAAAAGTGATTTTTGCATAATAGATCCTCTTTAAATTATCAAGTTTCAAGTGAAATAAAAAAGAAAGAAATATTTGCCCTTAAATTGCATTAATTTGAACTTTATATTTATATGTAATTATATTTTACTGTCACATAAGACAAGTTTATTTTTATAGTATATTTCATAGCAATGGTATTTCAAAGAGCTTTACACAAAATGTGAATTAAAAAGAACTACAAAATAAGTCATAAAAAATAAAAACTAAATTAAAATGATTAAAAACTGATTAAAATGTATTAAACAGTTTTAAAAAGAGTAAAAAGAAAATGACACATAAATAGGGCAAAAAAGCACTTATTACAGTAACAAGAATGATCAGTTAAAACATGAGAACATTAAAAAAATATTTAAAAATTAAAATGATTACTCATGGACAATATTTACGGTCAACTGACTTGAATTAAGTCAATGCCGGAAAACAAAACAACCATACTGGTCCTACATGTACACTTAATTTTTGCACTAATTATAACTTAATATACTATAATATTAAATTAAATATTAAACATAAACTTAATTTTTTAAATCTTAAACTCTGTAAACTTTTCAACTGGACAAACCTCACACCCGCGCAGTCTCAGAGCCCAGTTTGGTGACCCTGGTGGCAATGGCTTTACCGGGGGCTCAAATACATCAGGAAAACTGAAAGAGACAAGACAGCATCTTATACTCAACAAATAAGGCACACACTGAACCAACGGTTAAAATCGGACAGTAATAAAATGTGTTACTTACTTTTTTTTCTGAATTTTAATAGTAGTAATATTCTGAGCCGTTACTGCAGGTAAACTATGAGCACCGTCATTCTCTTTTATGGTTGTGATGACAGGCTGCTGGCTTTTTTCCACAAAGACGCCTGTTTAACAGAACAAAACAAATGGCAGAACTGTAAATCAATCATTTTTTAGAAGAGAAATAATTAATTCAATTCAACAATAATACAATTAATAACCTGATGACTTTGCTACATTCAACAGTTGACCATGAGGTAGTAACATCTGAGCACCCCTTAAAGGCACTGATGGGACGCCAAATATTTGACCATTCTCTCCTGTCACAATCACCTAAAAAAAGAACAATGAATACATTAATCTGTGTTTGAGTCATAAGCAAGCAGTTCATATCCTGACCTAGATAACAGCAAAATATTAATATTTTAAATGATAACTAATTTGGATTTCATGGCTAAACTGTGGTTCTCTAAATGTTATTATCAAAGGAATAGTGAATAAAATACAAACAGGACATATTCTAATATATGAGGTAAAAACAACTAAATGTAAAGCTGTATTACACTTGTTTTGATGCTTAAAATACTTTCCGTTAGACTAACATATAATGAATACATGAATGACAAGTATAGGGGTCAGCATAAATGAGTACACCACTCACAGATCTCTCTTTCAAACTAATATTTTCTATAGGACACTTTACAATAGTACATGTGTGCCTATAAATTAGATTAGTCAGTATCAAAGACAAATCTGGAACTAATTTAACAAAATATCTCAAGATCACGGTCCAAAAATTGAAGTTAATATGCTAAGAAAAAGCATTAGATCAAATTTGAATAAAGAGCAAAAATCAAGAGAAACAATAAAAATATTTTGCAGTTTGTGATTTTTTTAGTTTAGCACAATATTTAGTTTGAATTTAAATGTATTATCTTTCAATTCCTAAAAATAGTAAGTGATCAAAGTCTTACTTTAATAAATATACTTGTTTATTAAAACTGTTTTGTTCAAATGCACTAAAATATATTATCTGAACTCACTGAGGAATGGATAAAAATATTTATTTTCAAAATAGGGTATGCTCATTTGTGCTGTGCACTCTCTCTATATACATTCATTCTCTTTTTGGTTTAGTCCCTTTACCAATCCGGCGTCGCCACAGCGGAACAAACCGCTAACTTATTCAGCACATGCCTTATGCAGCTGATGCCCTTCCAGGCCTTCCACCCATCCCTGGGAAACATCCATACACTACGGACAATTTAGCCTTCCCAATTCTCCTGTACCGCATGTCTTTGGACTGTGGGGGAAACCGGAGCACCCAGAGGAAACCCACGCGAACGCAGGGAGAACATGCAAACTCCACACAGAAACGACAACTGATTCAGCCGAGGCTCGAACCAGCGACCTTTTTGCTGTGAGGCGACAGCACTACCTACTGCGCCACTCTTCTCAATATACAGTTTTATGCAAAAGTTTGGGCACCCCTGATAATTTTCATAATTGCAATCCATAGCCTGCTGGGTGTATGGCCATACACAATAAATGCGCTATATAAATACACATTACATAACAATACAGGTGCAAAAATTTTGGCACCCCAAAAGAATAAAGACATCAATCTTTTGTATAGCCACCTTATGCTCAAACAACAGCCTGTAGACGGTTCTTATAGCCAAAGATAAGTCCCTGAATTCTTGCTGAAGGCATTTTGGACCATTCTTTCTTGCAAAAATGTCCAATTCAGTCCGCTTTGATGGGTGCTGAGCATGAACAGCCCTTTTCAAATCAATCCATGGATTTTCGATTAAGTTCAAGTCTGGGGACTGGGATGGTCATTCTAGAACATTGTATCATGTCTGAGCTTGAATTCCTTGGTAGTTCTGGAACTGTGCTTTGGGTCATTGTCCTGCTGAAACATCCAACCCAGCCGTAACTTCAGCTTCTTGGCTGATTCCTGAACATTGTTCTTCAGAATCTGCTTATAATGGGTGGAATTCATGCGACCTTCAACTCTGAGAAGGTTTCCAGTACCTGTGCTTTCCACACATCCACACAGCACGATGGACCCTCCACCATATTTTGCACCAGGGAGCATGTTCTTCTCCTGGAATGCTATGTTCTTTTTTTAATGTGCCTATGGTTGTAGCATCTCATATATTTTGTCCAGATGAGCATTTCCTTTGTATACCTCACACAACTCTTCTTGTTAACAGAAAGCAGAAAAGTCTTCTATTGCATTACCTTCCATTGAGCTGTTCAATGAGAAGAGTTTGCTGGATCGATACGCAATCTACAAAGACATTATTAGTAGCTAGATGTTCCTGGAGCTCTTTGGAGGTGGTCTGTGTCTGTGACCATTCCAACCATTCATCCCCTTTAGCACATCTTTCCTTGACAAGAACTGTTCTTACTATATTTCTGACTGTGGAGATTAAAACTTTAAACCTTTGTGATAGCTTTTTGCATCCTTCTCCCAATTCATGTAGAGGAATTATCCTAGTTTTTAGGTCATTATGAAGTTCTTTTGAGGTTCCCATGTTGCTACTTTCTGGTTCACAATAAGGAGAAGCACAACTGACAAAATCAGCTATCTTCAATGTCCTTTTTCATGATTGGTTGCACCTGTGTTAGGACTGTTAAGGTTTACTGAGACAAGCCGCAGTCACATTAGAGTTTGAGCTTGAGAAATTCTGTAGTACTGCGTTGCTAAAAGGGGCGAGATTAAACAAGATAATTAGACATTTAAAAAAGCAAGCGATTGGTCCATATTTGAAAAATCTGTCTAGAGAGGTCATGTTTTGATCTTTGATTGGTCTCACGCAATCATGTGATGCGATTTCGCAGGTTAGAGTTTACTAAGCTTAAACTTTCCAACGCAGCGAACTGCAAACCTTGTCGCACAAGCTTGCATTTCCAGTCTGATGCATACGCGTGCCTATGAATGGAAATTTATGGGGAGAAAAGTGCAGTATATATATATCATCCAGTGAAAGTATAGTGCATTTACTGTATGTCCTTACCAATCGCTCATACGGAATAGGATGTCCGTTTTGGTCAACTATAACAAAGTTGTCCAATCGTGGGAGGATAGAAGGCTTCTGATTGGCCGTCCCAGATACAACAGGGGCTTGAATGACTAAGGGAAGCTCTTGTGCATCTGCAGTTTCTTCAGTGTTTAAGATTGTGTCAGGTTCCTAAGATACAAAATAACAAAACAAATTATAATATAAAACAATTAATAGATTAAATACAACCCGATGACATCTGATAAAGTATTTATAATGTAATTAATTTTGGAATTAACTGTACAGTATTTGTAAAAAAATAAATAAATAAATAGTCTGTGTATAGTCAACTTTGTGTAGTATATGTATAGTTAGATTACCCCCTCAATTAGTTATGTACTGTTGTGTTCATATTTATGTTTATGTAGCACCGTGGGCTTTGAGACACAACATTTTGTTCCAATACTTTAAAAGCCAAGGCAAGTCAAGATGAGCTTTACTTGACGACTTTAAATGTATTAATTGCATTAAGATTGATGTGTTTAATTCAATTTAATCATGTTTTAGCTTGGATTAAGAAATACTTTCAAAGTAGCCTTTTTATTTGAAGTGAAGTGAAGTTTCATTTTAATTATTGTAGTTCATAATAGTTTCTTTGTATAAATATATATGAGTCTTTAATTTGCACTTCACTACAGTTCACTGTGAATCATCTTACTTCAAATGATTTCAAATGAGCAATTTAATAGGTGTTACAGAAATTCCTCGTAATTTTAAAATAGAGGAAGATGAAAGAATGCATATGAAAAGGATCATTTGTGCTTTATACATGCTTGTGCTCAACATATTGAAACAGAAATGATTATAATCACAATTATTCATAATCGTAATTATGATTGTTGTAAAAGTAAACTTCATACAAAAACGGAATTCATATCTTAAAGACGTTTGCGAGGTTTTCTTGCTCATGTTTGTTTAACATTGTTCTGTATAAAAGTTAGTTATTAAAACAAAACAAAAAATAATAATTAGTTTAGTCCACCATAAATATGGTTACATCTTTCTTTACCAGTTCTGCTTGTGTTTCTGCAGGCTGTGCATCTTCTCCTTCAGACTTAACTTCCTCCACATCTCTCTCTTCCTCCTCCATTTATTCTCTATCAGACACACAGCTGTCTAAATCAACAACACACATCACAAATAAACAATAATTGTTCGTTACTTTAACTGATTTATTTATATAATGTATAATAAATATTATATGGTGGGTGTGAAACTGCCTTTAGTCCACAACATATCAACAATAACACATGTAATTCGAGTGTTTAATAATTTTGTGTAGCGACAAAGCCATTTCGTTAGATTTCAGAATGCAGGTCAAACGTGACTCTGCCAACCTCTCGTTAATATGCAGTTCAGTGTGACTCTTAACTCATTTTAGTCAAAATATTATAGTCTGTGGTCCGAGTGAAGTATTATAGTTCATATTTTTAGACAGCGCTTCAAAAATGTGACAAACTAGTTAATATCGTTTGTAATATATAAACGCCATGTTGGATCGATGCTCGCTAGCGCAGCAGTTTCATAACACAACGCGTAAATGAAAGAAAACAGGCTGATCTCCAGCTATAGACTGCATTTATATAACTTTCTTCGAGCCAGCTGGCTGTGGAAGCTCTTCCCAGAGTACAGGATGCCGTCGAGCCAGGGCTTTATATACAGGAAGGTGGAAAATTTGAAAACGAGTCTACTCAACCTCGTCTTCGTCCAGGATTCCTCTCGTCGTAAAAACGCGTAAGCTGTGCATCATCATCCGCTAGGGGTTTAAGTCTTCTCGGCTTCCGTAGGACAAGCTCTCTCTTTCACTTTGTGTGTAGGTACAATAAGCATATAACTTCATAGATATATGATATAACGTAATGGTGTATGGTATGTAACATATAGTCTATGGTGTGTTATCCATGAATTAATTTATTTACTTGTTTTATTTAAGTTTATAATTTTGGAAAATAAATATTCATTATTTGTATAAATAAATGGGAAGTCACTATATGCAACGGATTTTCTGTGTTTTGCACATTCCTGATAAAAATATGGTGACATTACTGTAAAATCGTCACCAAAAATGAAAAAAGAGCTAAATGTCACAACAAATATGAAAAAAGTGAGTACTACATGACCCGATAAGTATGACAATAATAAAATAAATTAATAAACAATACAGTTGAAAAAACACAACATTGTGGTTTAGTGTATTATATGTGATAACAAAATATATAACAAATCTTAGGTTTAAGTGTCATTCCACATGGAAAGAACCTATATGATATATGTGCATATATGAAATCTATATGCAGCATGTACAAATATGATAATATATACACTGTATATATGCCCCATATAGGCAAAATTGAGGTGCATATATGTGCATATACTTCTTTATATCCACATGTTAGCTCTATATGTACATACAAGATATGTCTCCTATATAGCTCATATCTCATATCTTGATCTTGCACTATTTGATTGTTCTGAAGTAAATTAAAATTGCGGCTTTTATTTATTTTGTCTAGCAGTAATGGATTTTAATAGTTTTAATCATATATAGGTAAACATAAAGGTGAACATGTTGGTAAACATATGTGCACACACACACACACACACGCACACACACACACACACACACACACACACACACTCACATACACATACACATACACACATATATATATATATATATATATATATATATATATATATATATATATATATATATTCTTTTTACAGATATTGTTAGACTACATTTCATTTATGTATATTTTTTAGATTTTTAGATTGCATGTTATGTATAATTGTATTTATTGTAAATTCTTTCTTAAAAACTTTACTTTTTGTATTAATATTATATGTTAGGCAACTAGGGTCTGAGAGTAATGTAATTTCGATTCTCTATATGTCCTGTACATGTGGTTGAATTGACAATAAAGCTGACTTTGACTTTGATATGTTTGTATAGGTTCTTTCCGTGTGGGATTTTGATAATGAAAAATACACTGGAATAAATTGAAAATAAATATGTTAGCTAGACTTATTAGCTATGGATGCTATCCTTGTAATAATATACTGCTCAATACTAAAAGCAAATGTACATTTTGTGATTTGGAAGAAACCATGGTTCATCTTTTTTTTTTGTGAATGTACTTGCTCTGAATGTACAAATCTCTCAGAAGAGATACATGTTGAAATTTGTTTAAATACATTTGACATCATATTTTTATATTCAATTCTAAAGCTCGCATTCAGTACATTGTTAATCGTGTTAAGTTTTTATTCAATCTTTGGAAAAGTTTTTTAGTTTTTGTTGTTGACTATAAGTCTATATATATATATATATATATATATATATATATATATATATATATATATATATATATATATATATATATATATATATATATATATATATATAATCTTTAATGGGCATGAAAAACTTTTAAAGTCAAAAATGGCTTTCGGAGTATAACCCAACATAAATTTTCCTCTGTTTTTTGTTAGTTTTTTAATTATTTATTTTATTTTATTATTATTTTTTTATTATTGTTTTTTCCCTCCAAAATGTAATATGCATAATGTAACATCATTGCTGTATTTTTTCTAATGATCTAAGTTTTAAAGTTGATGCAATCTTTCATTAACGGTTTTTGAAAAAACATATTTGCTATATATTATAAAGAAATTTTATCCGTGTATTCATATTTAACAGCTGACTCCTTATGATTGCTATACTATTAACTAGGCTTATACCCAATAAACTGTAGTATACTTTAGTTTTTACTACATTATAGTAGCCTTTTGTAGAACGGTTGTTTATATTTGTTAAATTACCTCAGTAACTATAGAATTACCACAACAGAATAATTCAAGTACTTTCACAATCATTGTAGCGTGTTCAATGAATTCATAATAGGCTATTAAGTATGTTTTTCATGTAGGAAAAGTATAGACATCATCTCACCAACAAGTGGCGCTATCGCTAAACAAACAAAAAAATCCTCCCGTTTCTCACATCTCTCAAAAAATCACCTCAAATCCCCATTTTATTACTTAAGTAGCAGCTCTCGAATGTTAATGACAGGCCCGTCGTCTGTCAGCATTCCTCTAGAAACCAAAAGCAAACAGGAAAGGCTCCAATGGTGCTAATTTAGACCTGGAGGAGTCTGTGTGTGCTTGTGTTGAAGCAGCAGATCCTCTGTCAGCTCTAAACTAACAGGACAGAGGTTGGAGCTGAGCCTGAAACAATGAGTCCTGCACGCTCACAGCGGACAGAAAGGTGAGGAATCTGGGCCTGTGATCCCAGGCTGAGAGTGAGATTAGATGGAGAGCGGCCCGAGGGCCTCAGAGGGCTGTCCGGCTCCGTTCACACTCACACGCTGAGGGTCCGATGATGGGACATGTCTGTAGAGCCGGTTCGAGCTCACGGGGAGAACAATTTCCTGTGTGTCTGAAGAGTTCTAGCAACTTTGTGAGATGCAGGACTGAGTTTACTTTCCATGTGCTATTCAGATTGATACATTTTTTAGAATATTTAAGAAACAGCTGGTTAAAAGTGGGGCTTGCTGTTGCGATTGTGAGTAGGGGCTACTTGAAGTGAACATGAAATCAAATCAAAAACCAAACAAACAAAAGAATAAATGTCGCATAAATATTTCAAAACAAATACTGCAATTTTCTTGTAAAACTAAAAGATGAAATTTGTTTTAGTTTTACAAGAAAATAGCAGCATTTGTTTTGAAATATGTATTAATTTTTGTTTTGTTTTTTCATGCGTCATTTATTCGGTTTGTTTGTTTTTGATAACTTTTTTTGATTACGTTTTTGATTAAAACCACAACAATCCATTAAAAAAATCAAATCTTGTCATATTTTTTTTTGTTTAGTTTAGGTTTTTTTTGGCATATGAAAAGTAAACATGGAAGCCTGTTTCCACCATAAAATTGAAAAATAAAAAGAAAAAAAGCATTTATATCTTGTAATTCAAGTTTATTCCTCAGAACACTGAGTTTATATATCCAAATAATGAGATCACATCTTACAATTCCAAGTTTATATCTCTCTATTTTGAGTTTACCAGTGGTGTAAAGAGTACTGAAAAACTTACCATACCATTGCCAAAAAATGTAATGCAAGTTGAGTAAAAGTGTCTGTTGTGAATATTACTCAAAGTGTAATGAGTAAAAAACCCTTTCAAAAGTACTCAAGAGTAGCGAATATTACAATGGGAAAAGCTGATGTATTTAAATGTAATTTGTGGATGTGTGTAAACGTAACATTCTGTAGTGCATTTAGTTATTGCCCAGCAGGCACACAACATCATAAGTAGGCCCACGCGGAATCTGCGTGCTCAGAATTCTGCAGATTTTCAGCCCATCATTAATTCTGTTTATTTACTTGAGTAAATGTGTGTAAATCTGCATTTATTCAGTTTTTAATGTCATTACAGTAATATTATTGACTAATATGAAAATGTTCATCTGTTTTATGTACAATGCAGTTTGTACAGTAATATTTTCTGTCTTTTAGTAGATATATTATATGAGAGACTTGCTTTGTTTACCAAATAATGTGAATCTAATTGGATTTACATTTTAAACATTAAATAAAAGTTAAAAAGATATTATTTTTTTATTTCACATATTAAGGTTTTAGTTATGATACATTCAAAATAATTCCGCAGAAATTCGCAGATTTTTTACCAAGATTCTCTGCAGAAATAGCAAAAAATGTCCTCAGATTCCATCTGGCACTAGTCATAAGACATTAATATTAGGTTAGATTTAGGTCGTGACATCAGGTGACCAAAATTCAATGTCTAGCCAGCATCTAAGGAAAACGTTATTTTGATGTCCAATAACATGAAATGGTGTTGATATTTTATTGATTTTAGGTTGTGTTAGAAAGTGACCAAAATCCAACGTCAAGCCAACATCTTAAACCAACGTCATATTGACGTCAAATACTGACATTTATTCCTCGGGTATGGCAACCAAAATCCAACATCTCATAGACGTCATAGTGGTAACGTCCACACAACATCAAGCTGTAACATCATTAGGTGTTAATATTTGGTTGATTTTAGGTTTGACATTAATGTTTTGATGTCAATGAGTTTTGATGTCAACCCAATTTTCATTTCCAAACATCTCCACATTTCAATCTGACGTCATGTTGACCTCTTGTGCCTGCTGTGTGTTTAAGGCCATTTCGGTCATCATAGAGTAAACATCTGTCATCTTTTCATCAGTGACATGCATCTAAACAGTCTCTGGTTCATTTAATGCGATATTTTAATGCGATTTGATTGGACAGGAATCACAGGACTGATTTTTCTAATCCCCATAGACTAGAAAAAATAAAGTAATGACTGCATGTTGAAGGAAAGTAGTAGAGTAAAACTACCAATACTGCACTGAAAACAGTATTAAACTACTTAGTAAATTACAATTTCTGATAAAAAACTACCCAGTTACAGTAATTTGAGTATTTGTAACTTGTTACTTTACATCACTGGAGTTTACATCCCATACATCCCAGTTTATATGTTGAAATCCTATCTTAAATCTCATAATTGCAGGTTTATTCATCAGAATATTCAGTTCTTATCTCCCAGGTCTGTTTATATCCCACCTTTCTGAGTTTATATCTTACAAATACAAGTTTACAACCCACACTTCTGAGTTTTTATATTGCAATTTCAAGTTTAAATCCAACAACCTCTAAGTTTACATCCCATAATACTGAGTTTTGTATTGCAATTCCAAGTTTATATCCCACAAGTCTATATAGGTTTACAATGCCTTTACACTGTATACATTACTGTATATTCTATATAAGTTCTCATACTTCATTCTGTATCTGTCTTTTAATGCAAGACACTTCAGGTGATTGGGTTTAAAAAATGTTTAAGTATTCATCACCTGTTGACATGTTAAGAATTTTAAACCATAATTTTAAACCAAATTTTTTTTTATTACAAGCTTTCTAAAATATGCAAATGAGATATGAATTAAATATACACTCATTTGCATACATTTATATCACAGAAAAATCTGAACATTGGACCAATTTAAAAGTTTTCCTATGTATTCATTCATTCATTTCTTTATTTAACATTTTACATTAGAGTGGAAGGATTTCACAGAGGGGATTTTGAGAATCTCTTTTTACCACTACATAATTCCGAAATTATTGCAAACAGTCTGAAAAATAGATTTGCACATTTTTGGAAAATTAATTGCTGTAAATAATAAGGCTGGCTATCCTTCTGTAAAAACTTTTATATATGAATAAATCGTTGACCATTATATTAACCCTTGTGCACTGTTCCAGTTCACTACCCTTTTGTTATGTTTGGGGTGAAAATATCCACTGAATTAAACTGCTGTGAAATGCATCAGATAAATATTTTTTTCAATTTTTTTTACATAAATCTGTTAATCAACCTCAGTCCTGATCAAAACTACTAAATTGTTTAGAAAATTACAGGATTTTAACTGTTTATTTGCCAAATTCACAAATGATGTCACTGATTTAGTGAAAAAAAACAGACAAAATGACGTATCTTCAATATAAAAAGTAATTGCGGACTGGATTTTCTTTAACCTTTTATCACAGTCTTGGACATGTGAAACGATTATAAAAAGATTGGCTTTGATGCATTGTTAGATTTTCCTTTTTTCATTTTCATTTATTGTTGGTGGCTGTTTTTTCCCCATTGACATCCATTATAACTGCATTTGATGGTGCATAAATACACAGATTTTGTTTTTGTTTGCTCCATGTAGTTCTGAGAGCTGAGATGCATATTTGAATTTTCTCATCACTTTAATTTGCTGTTATACTCCATATAAAATCCAGAAACTAAGCTTTTTTTGCACAGGTCTATCTAAAGGGTTAATGGTGCCAATGATGGTCAACAGTAAAAATGACAAATTTGACCTCTTCCCAACAGGTAAAACCACCAACAATCAAATAAATGAATGATTATATGCTGTCGTGGTTTTCTTATTAAATAAATGTGGTTGTAATGGAAGTCAATGGGGCAAAAACAGCCACCGACAGTAAATTAGGGAGAAATGCATCAAAGGCAATGTTGTTACTAACCGTTTACATGTCCAAGACATTGATAAAATGTAAAAAAAAAAAAATAAATCCAGTCCACAACCGCTTGTTATATTGAAGATACGTTGTTTCAGGTGTGTTTTTTTCACCAAACCAGTGACATCATTTATGAATTTGGCAATTGAAGAGTTAAAATCCTGTAATTTTATAAAACATTTTAGTAGTTTAGATCAGTACTGAGGTTAATTAACAGATTTATGCAAAAAATTGGGAAAAATATAAATATAAAAATATAAAAATATAAAATATAAAAATATATATCTGATATTTATCATTTCACAGCAGTTTAATTCAGTGGATATTTTCATCCCAAACATAACAAAAGGGTAGTGAATTGGCACAGTGCAGAAGGGTTAATATAATGGTTGTCGTTTTATTAAAATCTGAAAGTTTAGCCAGATAGCCAGCCTCCCAAACATAACAAAAGGGTAGAAAAAATGTTCTCAAAATATGTGTCAAAAAAGATTTGTCACCAAAAATAATCCAGTTAGCTGAAACACAGAAAAATGTATGGTCACATTAAACCTCAAAATCACCCCAGAGTGGCTGAAAACTGATAACAACAGTACTTAGGGATTTAGAGGTAATTAGAAAAAATGGCCTATAATAATAAGTGATGCAATTTAATTTTGGATGGTTATTTTCCATTAGACAAAAAAAAGCATTTCCCAAAATCATAAAACCGTGTTTATCCTGTATGATTTATTGCCTCTATATGCAGCATGAGGCAACGAGGTGCTGATGCATTCTGGGACTGATGTGTGGGTCTGTCCTCAAATACTGCTGTGTAATGGCCCTGTCTCCAGTGGGGCAGGGAGTCACTGGGGAAAAAAAAGCCCCTGTTTGGACTGCCCTCCGTGTGAACATTTTTACCCCTACATTCACAAAAGACCTTACAAAAAAAAGAGAGAGAGTGAAGGGAGGGTGTCAGTGGACGACGGCTGGAGAGTCTGCATGACTGAACCATTTCAAACACACACACACACACACACAGACATCACATACAAGTCATTCATGATGTGCCCACAGCTTCACTCATGAACTCATTCATCAGTTTTAGTCAGTGGGAAGTGGGAGAAAAGTGGAGGAAAGTGGGCCAGATTTGAAAAAGTCCAAAGTTTTTTCCCAACACATTTCTAAAAAAAATCCTTTTAATAACTAATTCCCAATATCTTATTTCTTTTGTCTTTGCTATGATGACAGTACATAATATTTTACTACATATTTTACTATAAGTTATTTTGCTACATACTAGTAAAAAAGTGCATAAAGTGCTATTTAAAGGCTTAACTAGGTTAATTGTAAAGTAAACTAATCAAGTTACTTTAATTAGGCAAACCATTTTGGACAACAGTGATTTGCTCTGTAGCCAACAGAAAATTCAAATCATCTGTTATATTTATAGTGTGGCATGGCTTAGTGGTTAGCACTGTCACCTCACAACAAGAAGGTTGCTGGTTCGAGTCCCGGTTGGGTCAGTTGGCATTTCTTTGTGGAGTTTGCATGTTCTGCCCTTGTTCGCGTGGGTTTCCCCCACACTCCAAAGACATGCAGTATAGAATAAACTAAATTGGCCTTAGTGTGTGTGTGTGTGTGTGAATGCTTGCCAATACTGGGTTGAGGCTGGAAGGGCATCTGCTGTGTAAAACATATGCTGGAATAGTTGGTGGTTTATTCCGCTGTGGAGAGCTCTGAAATAGAGACTATGCCGAAGGAAAATGAATGAATAAATGTTACGTTTATTTAAAGGTCAACAGTGTGTGATTATTTTTTTAGTAATATGGAAAATGGCCTAAATAATACAAAAAAGTATATGGAACTCAAAATTTTAAGTTCATCTAACAATTCTGAGTATATATCTTGTAAGTTCACATCTCACAATTCCTAGTTTACAACCCACAAATGTATAAGTTTTTATCTCAGAATTCATTCATTCATTTTCTTTTCGGCTTAGTCCCTTTATTAATCAGGGGTCACCACAGCGGAATGAACTGCTAACTTATCCAGCATATGTTTTATTCAGCGGATGCCCTTCCAGCTGCAACCCATCACTGGGAAACATCCATACACACTTATTCACACACAAACAGCCAATTTAGCTTACCCAATTCACCTACTGTATAGCGCATGTCCTTGGACTGTGGGGGAAACAGGAACAACCGGAGGAAACCCACACGAACAAGGGGAGAACATGTCGAGGCTCGAACCAGTGACCTTCTTGCTGTGAGGCGATCATGCTACCCACTGCACCACCGTGATACCTCTTATCTCAGAATATTGAGTTTTTATATTATATCATGTAATTACAATTGTTTGCTACGTTTACGTGTTCTTTTTGTGATCTTTACACAGCAACTTAAGGCAGCACACACTGTAACAAAAACAAAGTTGACAACTTTAAATTTTAAGGCAACTAACTTAGGGACATTTTTGAGTTGACTCAACTTTCCACCCAATTACTGCACTTGACTCGATTTAAGTTGAGTAAACTCAAAAAAGTCCTGACTTTTTTTTTCTTTTAAAATTTTAAGTTGAGTCAACTTTGTTTTTTTAGAGTGCAGAAACCAAACCTGAAGCGGCATAAAACCACACACGTCATTTTATACAGACCATTTAATACGGCATGGCATCTATATTCTGTGCAGAGATAGACCCACTTTAGAGCTGCCTTAAATCGACTGTGTAAAGATGACTTGTGTCACAAGTTTATGTCTCAATTCTGAGTTTTTAATCTCACAACACATATTGCAAATTAGCGTTCTGACTTTATCACGATGTTGCGTTCTGAATTCTCATTTGTAAGTTGCTAGAAGCATCTGGAAAATGAATGATTTTAAATGCTACCACATATCACACTGAAAACCTCATATTTGCTGTTTTTTGTTATTGTTTGTTTAAATATAATAAATATTTTAAATATGAAGTTGAAGACAAAATTAACGGCTCTTCTGCAGAATATTACATTTTTAAAATATTTCCCATGCGCTGTTAACAGAGATTTTTTTCAACTAATATTTATCCCTTTATTCATTCATTCATTTTCCTTCGGCTTAGTCCCTTTATTCATCAGGGGTCTCCACAGGGGAATGAACCGCCAACTTATCCAGCATATGTTTTACGCAGCAGATGACCTTCCAGCTGCAACCCAGTAGTGGGAAACATCCATACACTCTCGTATTCATACACATACACTACGCCCAATTTAGTTTATTCAATTCACCTGTACCACATGTCTTTGGACTGTAGGGGAAACCGAAGCACCCAGAGGAAACCCACACCAACATGGGGAGAACATGCAAACTCCACAAAGAAATGCCAACTGACCCAGCTTAAAACCAGTGACCTTCTTACTGTGAGGCGACAGTGCTAACCACTAAGCCACCATGCTGCCCTCAACTTATATTCAACATAGATATTTTTGGTACATAAACACAAGTATGTTTGCTTATACAAGTATGGTAAATCATAATTAAGCAATTATATTCGACTCTAAACTATGGCTCTTAAAAAAATTGTACATTATTAGAATTTCTTTTTATTTAAATACACCAAAACATTTTAAGCAAACAAAAAAAGGTTTCACTTTGGCATTGCAAAAAAGTTATATTGTAAAATATGATTGCAGATTATAATGACTATTTTATTTAAATGTGTTCTAAATTGATTTAGCTGAAAACGCTGAATTTTCAGGAGCCATTAAAAAAGGTTTTCTGTTCCACACAACTGTACAAAACATTCTAACATGCAGATTAGATGCAGTTATCATTATCAATGATGAAAACAATACTTTGTGGAAAACAAGATACATTTTTGTTTCAGTAACAAAACTGATCAGCTTAATCCCTTCTTGCGGAAATTTGAGCAAAACAATTTTTCAATAGACAGATGTAAGTGATCATTTTCTAAGTGTAAGTATTTTATCAAAAAATAAATCCCTAATAATAATAAAAAAATATATAATATAATTAATATGTTGGGCGATGGGGTTTTTTCTATCAGAGAGAATTTAAAGTAGTTTTCCCTAGAACTGACATTTTCTTCCAAGCCAATCATATACTAGTTATTTTAACAAGAAAAAAAAATCAGCCTGGAGCAGGCTCGTAGCTGGGGGGCTCAGGTGGTTCAAAAGACCACCCCTCACTGACAAAGGTCCAGAATTTGTCCCATACATCCTATTTTGACTGCTATGACATCATAAATTGTAAAAATAACTCATCAAAGAAGGCTTTAAGACTAAGAAGAATCTGACTTAAGTGACGTCACATTTGACTACTGACATTTTACAAGTAACTTTTTTTTTTTTGTAAATCATGGACCTTATTCTTTAATGACCAATTAAAAGGTATGAAGCACCAAAAGTTAATTTTGAAGCTTATAAAAGTTAATTTTAATACTAATTAGGCTATTGTTGTTATCCATGATTTTTCAAATGTACTTTTTACAAGCGAGGTTAGAAAAATCAGGTAGCTCTACATTATTATTATTATGATTACATTATTTATTATTCAAGTGGCCAAATTCTGAAAGGAAAGTTGAATGTGCTGATCTTTGTTATTTGCCAAATAAAAGACAATTTACTTTGCCTTAATGGGTAGTTTTGAATTTAAAAACTTAACTGATTCATTTTTTCCCTAATGACATGATGTGATCAATTTGTATTTTAAAAAAATAATACATATAATATTTCTTTATTCTAAATCTTTAGGAAATGTTTTGCTATATCCAAAAGTGTGGTTATGTTGACCACCTAACAAGCTCGTCCTGCTAAAAATAGTGCTTAAAATGTCACAAAACTGCAGTATTTAAACTTCATAATTAAATAGAAAATGGCAGATAACTGCAAAAAGGTCTACATTTTGAAAAAGAAGAAAAAAACACCCCTTTCACCAGGCAGCCTACAGGCCTGTGGGGACTGAAAGAAATGATTTCCATCATACTTCTCTTGACTCGTGTCCATCATGTGAAGACATGCATTAATGCAGCATCATTGTCTCCACTAGGCGGTGTGTGTGAGCCCGTCTAAAAAACACACACGTGAGAGACAGAGAGCCAAACACGCAAATATTTTCATTACTTCACATTTTTGTTCTCAGCGAGAGATCAAACGCACTTCTAATGACACTTAAGGCTGGAAGGTTTTGTTTAATGTTTTTGGGCTGCTTTTGATTCCAGCACCAACTAATGATCATGCTTCACATCATCCAACAAAACCAGATTATTACTGGAAAAACAGCTCACCCCGAACTCAAAAAACACACTCAGACCCTCATTTGGAGCGAGTGCAACTTTATTCTGTCGAGCTTCGTACAGACATAACAGAGTATCCCATCATACATCACTGTTTCCAAGTTGTATTGACGGATTCTTAAGGCAAGACACCACAGGTCAAATAAGCAAAAAAAGAAAAACGACATAAATATTAAAACGTATAGTCGTCACCTACTTCTTCAAGTAATTGAATAAATAAAGGATTAGGCTAATACTATTTTATCTTCTAAAATGTTAGGTTTAAGTCAGTGTGAAATCGAAATTTACAATGTTTGTTTTGCTAGCGCACATTGTTGTTCTTTAGGTGAGCAGTTAATCCATGAAAGTTAATCCACTGAAAAAAGAAGTTTGTTTTGGTAATCTTCAATCAAAATCTTACCATTTGATTCACGTTTGGAGTTGCGGTCCTTCTCTGTTGACGTCATTTTGACTGTTTCAGCCACTTCTTACCCTCGCCTATAGCAAGCCGTTTGACAATTAATTTATAACCCCTACTAGTATTTTTTAGATACTATCTTTTCCATTAAAGGGCCATGAAACCCATTTTTCTGTTTAAATCTACCTCAGAAAGTTTTCAAAAAATGCTCTGAGATGGGTGTGGAGCACTGTGAGCAGAGGGACTAGGACTAGTACTAGAGGACTAGAGGGAATAAGGACTAGTAACATGAAAATAAATACTAGTACGGGTTATTATAAATTAAATGTCAAAACAGCTTGCCATACCACGCCCCTCTTATCGTTGGTTTGTATCCACGGTTTGTACAAGGAAATGATGGCAAAAAGAAAACCCCACCACCCTACCGTTTCAGTTAAAAGTATATTAGCATACTGAATTAAAAGTCTCAGCAACTCACAGTTCATGCGGACTTTAAATATGCAAATGAGGCATTAATTTATTAAATATGCGCTAATTTGCATATCAGTCTAGCACAAAATCTGAACAAAGAATGAAGTCAGGTTCAACATTCTTTATTTATTTGACTGAATAGAATCGAGGGTTTTTTTACATACAGAATTTTTTGGTAACGCTTTTTATCACTCCATAATTAAGAAAATACTATGAACTCTATACTATGGAACTTTAGAAAATAAATAGGCCATGAATAAAACTTTGAAAGTTGGTGTACAGAAATAATGTTTTTTACTTTGAGTTTTTGTCTTGTTTCTAGTTCAAATATCCAAAAATTCTTAAATCAAGAAGCATTTTTTAGACAAGTAAAGAAACATTGTCTTGTTTACAGAAGTGATAAACCAAAATTAAGTGAGTTTTTGTCCCATTTTACTCAATTGGCAGATTATTTGACTTGTTTTAAGAAAAAACTCACACGCTCAATTTTCTTTACTTATTCTGTTATTTCTAAAAACAAAACAATGTTTTTACTTGTATAAATGTTTCTTGATTTGAGATTTATTTTTTAAGATAATTGGACTAGAAACAAGACAAAAAAGCTATGACAATGAGGGGGAACAACTGCCCTTTAAAAGTATTGTAATTGAAATATAAAGACACAAATGAATAAATCTGTGTGAAGAAACCTGCAATGTCTCGCCTTAAACATCTGACTGATATTTCACTCTCATTTTAAAACCTAAGGCCACCACACATGTAAAAGTATTGGCCCTACAGCGAGAGTTCTTTCTACTTCAATACACATCCTAAGGAGATATGCAAAGCGCTTGATAAAACATTATCAAATTTGTGTTTGAGCAAGAAACTTTCGGAATCTTGTGCCGCTGCCAGAAGAGATTGCTGCTTTTACATTCCTGAGGACTGATCTACGATAGTAATCACAGGCTGGGAGATTATTTCAGCTCAAGCATGCAGGCTCTGTATAGCTCCAACCGATTCACAATGCTGGTATAAAAAGTGCTAAGTTGGGTTCGCGTTGGGTTTCGTTTAAAGCTTGACTACAACAGTGAACAGAAACATAGGAACTCAAACAACTTTGAGGAAGCCTGGACACAACCGCACCAAACATGAGATGGACTAGAGTCGAAACTGGAAATCTGAAATCACTCTTTTTCAACTGGGTCTATTATTATCTATTAAAGGAAGAGTTCACCCAAAAATGAACAGTCTGTCGTCAGTTTCAAATCTGTATCAATGTGAAATACAAAAGTATAGATTTGTAAGAATATTGGTAATCAAATTGTTTCAAAAAGTATTTACATTACATGTACACTAATTGACAAAAGTCGATCCCAGTTGTAAGAGCAACAAACTGTTGAACTGCATCCCAAACATTACAAATACTGCAGAAGACCTATTAGAACCCAAATGGACCCAAGAGTCTCATAGAAATCAGTCAAGTTTGGTGAAGGAAAAATCATGGATTGGGGTTGCATTCAGTATGGGAACATGCGAGAGATCTGCAGAGCGGACGGCAGCATTAACAACCTGAGGTATGAAGACATTTGTGCTGCCCATTACATTACAAACGACAGGAGAGGGCAAATTCTTCAGCAGGATAGCGCTCCTCATACTTCAGCCTCCACATCAAAGTTCCTGAAAGCAAAGGAGGTCAATGCGCTCCAGGATTGGCCATCCCAGTCACCAGATATGAATATTGTTGAGCATGTCTGGGGTAAGATGAAGGAGGAGGCACTGAAGATGAATCTAAAGAATCTTGATGTCTTTATTAATAGGTTATTTGAGTCATCAGTCAGAGATGTATGGATACAGTCCTCCAAGCTCATGGTAGTCATAGACAGTAGTAATTCTTTTTCTGCTGCACCATGACTTTATATTCTATAATGTACTTTATTTCTGTTAAGTGACAAGACTTTTGTCTAAGTCAAGTCAGATTTTACTGTCCTAATTAAATAGTTAAAAATCAAGGCATGATCATATTTTATTTTGGTGAAATAAGCGTAATCTAGAGGCCTTTGCCTTTCATGTGAGTCACTTCTGATAAAAAATGATTAACTAGAAGTCAAGTTATTTGTTGTTCCTAAAACTTGGATAGGCAACAAGACTTCTCTCAGGTAGTGTATACAGTTAAGCCCGAAATTATTCATAGCCCTGACTTAAAGTTTTTTGCTCAAATGTAAATAAAAGCTGAGATTTTTTTTCACAATGATGCCTCTTGTATGTTTGTCCATCTTGTACATCTTTTGGGAGAAGCCTGTGTCATTTCCAGTCAAACATTTAATAAAAGTAACTTTAAGTCAGAAAATGCCAGGGGTATACAGTTGAAGTCAGAATATTTAGTCCCCATGTTTAATTTTTCCCCCAATTTCTGTTTAACGGAGAGCAGATTTTTTCAACACATTTCTAAACATAATAGTTTTAATAACTCATCTCTAATAACTGATTTATTTTATCTTTGCCATGATGACAGTAAATAATATTTGACTAGATATTTTTCAAGACACTTCTATACAGATTAAAGTGACATTTAAAGGTTTAACTAGGTTAATTAGGTTAACTAGGCAGGTTAGGGTAATTAGGTAAGTTATTGTATAATGATGGTTTGTTCTGTAGTCTAGCGAAAAAATATCGATTAAAGGGGCTAATAATTTTGACCATAAAATGGTTCATAAAAATTAAAAACTGCTTTTATTCTAGCCGAAATAAAACAAATAAGACTTTCTCCAGAAGAAAAATTATTGTCAGGCATACAGTGAAAGTGTCCTTGCTCTGTTAAACATCATTTGGAAAATATTTAAAAAAGAAGAAAAAAAAATCAAAGGGAGGCTAATAATTCTGATTTCAACTGCATATAAAATATTTCAAGTAACAAACCTTTAAAAAGTTTGCTTATCCATTTTGTGCGTCTGGAGAAGTCATTTGCTGACATTAATTCAACACCTTAATAAAACTTCAGGGATTATAAGTAGAATTTGTGCAGAAAGACTACATTACCCATGTTATTGTACTGAAAATGATAATCATTATTGAGTTGGAACCAGTAGTGTGGCAAAAGATAACTTTAACCCCACCCATTCTTATGAAGCAAGGCAAATGACAGAATCAAACAGTACATTTTATGTTAATATATATACACTCACCGGCCACTTTATTAGGTACAACTGTCCAACTGCTTGTTAACGCAAGTTTCTAATCAGCCAATCACATAGCAGCAACTCAATGCATTTAGGCAAGTAGACACGGTCAAGACATTCTGCTGCAGTTCAAACCAAGTATCAGAAAGGGGAAGAAAGGAGAAGATTTAAGTGACTTAAGTGATTTAAGTGAGAAGATTTAAGCGACTTTGAATGTGATATGGTTGTTGGTGCCAAAGGGGCTGGTCTGAGTATTTCAGCCATCTCTAGAGTTTACAGAGAATATTCCGAAAAAGAGAAAATATCCAGTGAGAGGCAGTCTGGGATGCCAAAGGTCAGAGGAGAATGGCCAGACTGGTTTGAGCTGATAGAAAGGCAACAGTAACTCAAATAACCACTCGTTACAATCGAGGTATGCAGAAGAGCATCTCTGAATGCACATTACGTCGAACCTTGAGTCAGATGAGCTACAGCAGCAGAAGATCACACCGGCTGCTGCTCCTGTCATCTAATAACAGGAAACTGAGGCTACAATTCACACAAACTCACTAAAATTGGACAATAGAAGATTGGAAAAACGTTAGGTTTGACGAGTCTCGATATCTGCTGCAACATTCGGATGGTAGGGTCAGAATTTGGCATCAACAACATGAAAGCAGGGATCCATCCTGTCTTGTATCAACGGTTTAGGCTTGTGGTGGTGGTGTAATGGAGTGGAGGATATTTTCTTGGCACACTTTGGGCCAATTAGTACTAACTGAGCTGTCAACGCCACAGTCAGTACTGAAGGCAAAAGAGCGTCCAACCCGGTACTAGTAAGGTGTTCCTAATAAAGTGGCCAATCAGTGTATATACATACATACATACATGTACTGTATATAAACATGAAATGTATTGCTTTTTAATACATTGAACATTGAATTGGATATATATATGGAAATATAAAGATTTTCGTCAATCAGTTCACAAGAGCACGATGCTACATAAATGTGTGAATTGTTTTAAAATAGCTGTAAAGACCACCTTCTTTCTGTCTGCTGGCCGAACACGACTGTGATTGGTTGTGCTGTAACAAAGTGCACAAAAACAAAATATTTATAATTCACCACAAAAAAGAAAACTGATTATAATCAAATTTGTAGTTGCCATTCATATCCTTTTCGTTCATGTATTGCATTTGGAAGAGAAAAAAAATAAATCGATCAGAAGACAAAAGAAGATATTTTGAAGAATGTTGGGCCCAAACTACACTGGACTCCACTCACTTTCATTATTCACACACTGTAAAACCCAATAAGTTAACGTAACTCAAACCATTTAAGGAATCTGATTGCAACAAACCATTTAGGTTCAAAAACTAATCCTAATGAGTACTGTGAACTTAATCCATTTGAGTAAATGAAGCAATTTGAGCACAGTGAAACCCAATAAATGAAGAGAACTCAAACCAACTGAGTACTGTAAAACCCAATAAGTTAAGTCAACTCAAACCATTTGAGGAAACTGATTGCTACAAACCATTTGAGTTAAAAAGCTAATCTATATGAGTACTGTGAACTTACTCCATTTAAGTTGAAGTAATGAGGTATTTAACTAATCATTACCTTTAACACTGAGTTCAAAACTCTTTTCAAATGAGTAGAATTCACTTTTAGTCAATTTTGTGTTAATTACACTCATCAAACTATTGGGTTTTACAGTGCACACAAAACTGAGACATTAAAAGAAAGCAAGTCCTCCTTGGAACGATGTGAGTAAATGATAACTGAATTGTCATTATTGGGTGAACTCTCTCTTTAAGTGCCCTTATAATTCAATCTTCACGACTGTCACTGACTGAGCCACAGGAAACTGTCACTTTGGCCAAGTCTACAGAAGCACTGGTGTGACCTGCATAGTAAGATGATCCAACTTGCTTTCTAACAAAACAATGATAAAAACAATGACAGCACAGGAAATATGTTTCAATTCTCAACGAGGTATAGAGTCTATGATGAAAATGACAGAAAATCCAGCAGCCTAGTCATTTAGACAGTGAAACGGAGACCAGATCTGTGCTGTTTTTAATCACTTGAAATCTAATGATACACAAACACACACGCACACACATTTGACTGAAATTAATGCATGCATTAAATCAATCTAGTGACAAAATTGTGCTCTGACTTTGTAAACTATTTCACTAGTTTTCAATATCAACATGAATGTTCTGAATTGTTAACTAACCGGACTTTTCGATGTTGGACTTGTCCTTCTTCTAACCACTCCTCTGGCTAAAACGGCTTAATCATTGCGAGGGGTGTGAAAACATCCCATCTGTCCACCCAGAGCCTGTCATGCCCTCCTCTCAATCTCTCACTTTGTTCCCTGCTGGGTTTGAAGTTCAGAGTTTAGACCCATACGCATTTAAAACACATTTTACAGCTAGGCAAACAAAAGAATCAGGTTTACAGGCTGCCTCTGGTGTAGCTGTTAACCAGCTATCTCTCTCTCTCACACTTACTAATCTTATCTTTAGCACCTTTCTGTCTCCTTATCACCAGTGGGAAAAGGCAGAAACCTGACTGACTGAGCTAAACGGAAAAGGCCAGCTATTGGGATTCAGAGACCTTCATCAACCCAGAATTCATTCTACCAGGTCTCTTGGTCTCTTGGTATGAAATGTCATCATTTAGCTTCAATGATGTGAAAGAAATGACTCGATCCACTGCAAACTATTATAAAATATACATTTGTTAATCTATATAGCCACCTCAGTACTGAGTCTTCCAGAAAAAGCTCAGTAGATTGGTATTCTGAGATGCTTTCCCTCATATCTACGGAAAGTACGATAAAAAGCTAAATGCGTTTATTACAAACCCAGATCCCCCAAAATGGCCTCTTTGTTCTTTGAGAACGGGCACAAAGCTAAAAAAGTGTGCATAGCAAAAGGCAACCGTTACACTTTCACCCAACGTTCTCCAAGAGTCAGTTGAAATGCAGTTGCTAGGACACTGAATTGGGGAGGGCGTGTCTAACTCTCTGACAGACATGAGGAAGGGACGGAGCCTGAGGGCTGCTGGGACAGCATGCAGGTTCTCCGTGGGACTCTCGGCTCGGGTTCGGGCGTGAGCCGGGTAGAGCTTTGGTTCTTGAGGTTGTTGAGCTCCTGTGTGGCCATCAGTGGTTTGGGAATGCTGACCAGGCAGAATGCAGAGCCGCTCTTGGGGATGAAATTGACCTTGTTCCTATCTGGACACAGGAACTGTGGGATCTCTCGTGGAGGCCTGGCCCTGAGGAGATGTAAATGCAGAGTGATAAGACAGTGAGAAGCACCGACTCAGCTTTGAAGTCGATGTACGTGTTGAGCTATCATGGTTTCAGAGTGCAGATAAAGCAGGGCACGCTGCAGAACTCACTGTGTTTCCTCTGTGAAGACCTTGACTCGCTCGCAGCCCTCGGGAGGCTCGCGCTTAAACATGAAGCTGTTGTTGGGCTTCGGGGATGAGGCGTATTTAGGTAGGGGTGAGAAGGATGCAAGATCTGTGAAAAAAAAGTTTTTTTACACTTGATAAAGCTACCTCTACAGTACGCCATTTCACACTGCTCATACTGTAATTTACCATGGGTTAACAGTTAATCCTGGGTTTTTACTGTACAGCACCTTTTCTTCACTCTAATTGATCCGCTTTGTTATATTTTCTCCCTCCTATGCTGACAATCTGTTGTATTTTTTATAAACAACACAAAAGCTCCACAGCATGGTTTCAGATATAACTTAGCTTAGCCTAGCCTAGCTTAACTTAGCTTGACATGACTTCCCCTAATCTAACATAACCTAACCTAACCTAAACTATAAATAACATAAAAGCTCCACAGCAGGGTTTCAGATATAACTTAACTTAGTTTAGCCTAGCTTAACTTGAATTTAAACTTGAACTTGAATTATCTTATCTTAGCTTTACTTGACTTCCCCTAACCTAACATGACCTGACCTAACCTATAAACAACACAAACGCTCTACAGCAGGCTTTCAGATATAACTTAACATAACTTAGCTTAGCCTAGCTTAACTTAGCTTAGCTTGACTTATCTTAGCTTAACTTTACTTGACTTCACCTAACCTAACCTATAAACAGCACAAAAGCTTCACAGCAGGTTTTCAAATATAACTTAACTTAGCCTAGCTTAACTTAGCTTGACTTATCTTAGCTTTACTTGACTTCACCTAACCTAACCTATAAACAACACAAAAGCTCCACAGCAGGGTTTCAGATATAACTTAGCTTGACTTATCATAGCTTAGCTTGACTTGACTTCATCTAACCTAACCTAACCTAACCTAACCTAACCTAACCTAACCTAACCTAACCTAACCTAACCTAACCTAACCTAACCTAACCTAACCTAACCTATAAACAACACAAAAGCTCTACAGCAGGGTTTCAGATATAATTTAACTTAACTTAGCTTAGCCTAGCTTAACTTAACTTGACTTATCTTAGCTTTACTTGACTTCACCTAACCTAACCTATAAACAACACAAAAGCTTCACAGCAGGGTTTCAGATATAACTGAACTTAACTTAGCTTAGCCTAGATTAACTTAGCTTGACTTAGCTTAGCTTGACTTGACTTCACCCAATCTAACATATAAACAACACAAAAGCTCCAAAGGAGGGTTTCAGATATAACTTAGCTTAGTCTAGCTTAACTTAGCTTGACTTGACTTCACATAACCTAACCTAACCTATAAACACAAAACCTACATAGCAGAGTTTGAGATAAAACTTTAACTTAGCTTAGAATAGCTTAGCCTAGCTTAACTTAGCTCGATTTAGCTTAGCTTAGCTTGACTTGACTTCACCTAACCTCACTTCACTTCACTTTACTTCAACTTCAGCCAGTGTTGTTACTGTTAACTAAAACTACAACAATTAAAATAAAAGGTGGCTTGACTTAAACCTAAATAAAATTAATTAGGTGCCTGGAATACAAATTTGATCGTGTTTAAAAGAATGGATCTCCCCAAAATGAAAATGTGCTGTTAATTTACTCTCAAGCCATGTAGACTTACTTCTGCAATAGAATAATAGACAAGATTTCTAGCTGAATTTGAGGTCCTTGGTGATTCGTAAAATGTAAATTAACAACAACCCTCACTTTGAGATTCAAAAAACACTGTGTAACACTTTAGTTTAAGTACCAACTCTCACTAACTAGTGGTGTATTACCTGCCTATTATGAAGATGTTGGCTGTTTGTTTGTCGGATTCTGCATTCCTTAACTATTAATAAGCAGTTTATTGAGCTTAAAGTCATAGTTAATGGTTTATTTATAGCGAGGATTATATAAAAGGTTAGCAAAAAACATACATGCAAAACAAAAACAATTTAGCTACAACTATATATTTGCATGGTCTAAATATGAGCAAACTAAGAGCAAATGTTTTAGCGTGAACTATCCCTTTAAATGTGTATCCTGCACATTTTCACAGATGGAAATGGCTTCAGGGCATGTTGAGCTGCCCTGAGTGTGTATGTGGGTGTGAAACACCGCGAGTTGTACCTTTCTCATGGCCATCAGCCAGAGTCTGATCCTCATGGGGCGATGGACTATCACTGCAGGACTCGCTTGGCACACTCAGGAACGTGGGTGAAATGGACTGAGAGCGGCTGCTGCTGTTACTGCCCGTTGCCGTGCCTAGGGGCGTCTGTGTGTCGATGCTGCGCTGGCACAGGGGAGGAGGAGCCCGATGCCCGTCTGGAACCTCCTGAGGCTGGCCAGAAGAAAATGCCAGTGTCATATACAACAGAACACAGAAATACGATTTACTGCACACTAACATTGTCAATACATACTACATAGATATTGAAATATTTGCAGCTCACTTGGCCGTAAGACAAGTTGAAGTGTTTTGTTATGGGTTTACAGCTCACCACAGTCTAGTATGTTCCACCATAACTTTACTCTTTGTTCATTTATTAGTTGATTTATCATTATGCAGTTGAATACTTAGAAAAGCTTAGTTAATTTTCTCACCCTCAGGCCACCAAAGGTCTTCAGTCCAACGTTAAAGAAAATTTGAAGCTGAATCCATGATCTTTGGTGATTTACAGTGCATCCGGAAAGTATTCATAGCGCTTCACTTTTTCCATATTTTTTTATGTTACAGCCTTATTCCAAAATGGATTAAATTCGTTTATTTCCTCAAGATTCTACACACAATACCTCATAAGGACAAGGTGAAAAAAGATTTTTGAAATTGTTGCAAATTTATAACGATCCACCGTTTTTATGTGGTCAAATTGATAAAATGGACTGAATGTGTTTATATCACCCCAATATGACAGTCTATACACTATACCTACACACATGTCTGTCCAAACAGCTTGAAAAGTAGATTTTTCACCATAGGTGCCCTTTAAGAAATATAGCCTACTTTCTTAATATTTTTGTCTTCATAAAATTTTTGTAATTGATATATATATATATATATATACTGTATATATATATATATATATACAGTTGAAGTCAGAATTATTAGGCCCCCCTGAATTATTAGCCACCCCATGTTTATTTTTTACACAATTTCTGTTTAAGGGAGAGCATATTTTTTCAACACATGTCTAAACACAATAGTTTTAATAACTCATCTCTAATTACTGATTTATTTTATCTTTGCCATGATGACAGTACATAACATTTGACTAGATATTTTTCAAGACACTTCTATACAGCTTAAAGTGACATTTAAAGGCTTAATTAGGTTAACTAGGCAGGTTAGGGTAATTAGGCAAGTTATTGTATAATGATGTTTTTTTCTGTCTATTAAAAAATATATAGCTTAAAGGAGCTAATCATTTTGACCTTAAAATGTTTTTTAAAAAATTAAAAACTGCTTTTATTCTAGTCGAAATAAAACAAAGAAGACTTTCTCCGGAAGAAAAAATATTATTAGACATACTGTAAAATTTTCCTTGCTCTGTTAAACATCATTTGGGAAATTATAATCAATAATTCTGACTTCAACTATATATTTTTAGGTTATTATTTTTTACAGCTTTACAATAATATGTTTGTGCATATACATTAGATTATTCAGTACCAAAGCAAAATTTGGAACTAATCTTAAATTTTGAGAGACAGAACAAAACGGGAGATGAGTCTGAAATACGGGAGAATAACGGGAAAAACAGGAGTGTTGGCAGGTATTTATACTGTACATGTGCTTCAATGGACAGGTTAAATATATGTCAAAAAATAAACACAGCTAGAAAAAGTTAAATATTAAATAAGTAAAAAAAAATAATATTTTGTTTGTAAAATTTTCTTAAATTTACAACAATTTAACCTGCCATCATCATTAGCCAAAATTTAACCCAAAGTCTATTTTATTTCTTTATTTACTGAGCCAGTGAAAATATTGCCAGAGCAAGTGAAATATGCAGTAGTAGAAAACCTCAACACTGAGCCATGCGTGAGGTTTTAACTCAAATTAAGATATGTATAATAACGGTGACTTTAATTAATGCTTTTGCAATATTTCTTTGTGGTCAAAAATTGTCTCAAATTTCGATATTGTTAAGGTATCATTACAACAATAATACACTGTGTTTTTAGGGATTCTCTGAGGACATCAGATGATGTATTAAAGAACAATTTGTGCAGGATAACGTCAAGCACACTCACAATAAGTTGCTCCTCTCTGTCTCCTGTGTCCCGGATAATGATGCGCTCGATCTCCTGATTTAGCCCCTCCACACTGTTCCGGAAACGAGAGACGGAGGATTTGGAGATGGGAATAGAGATCAGAACACTCTTTGGAATTGGAGCCTGGAACAGGACAGGATAAGAAGGTGTGATTATTTGCTCTATGTGAAGTTTTAAGAGCAGCACATGTTAAAGTGTTGGTTTTTGGATCTGCTTCAACTCAATGGTGTTTCAGTGAGAGATGGATTTGATTTTGTTCCTTGTCATGCTTTTGTTCTCTTACGTCTTTTTGATGTTACCAATAAACCTAAAAAATAATAATAAAATAATAGTTCTTTACATTTATATAGCACTTTTCTGGACACTCAAAGCATTTTACACATTGGGGTGAACCTCCTCATCCACCACTAGTGTGCAGCATCCACCTGGATGACGCGACGGCAGCCATATTACGCCAGACTGCACACCACACCAGCTTCATCCAGAATAATGAAGCCAATTATGATATGGAGATGGTTAGGAGGCCATCATGGACAGAGGCTGGTGGACAAATTTGGCCAGAATGCCAGGGTTAAACCCCTTCTCTTTTTCGAAGGACATCCTAAGATTTTTAAAGACCACAGATTGTCGGGCCTCAGTTTAACATCTCATCTAGAAGATGGGTCTCACTGAGCAGTACAGAGTCCCCATCCCTATACTGGGGCGTTAATACCCACATAGACCACAAGCTGGGCAGCCCCTGCTTGTCGCACTAACACCACTTCCAGCAGCAACCCAGCATTCCCATGTGGTCCCCCATCCAGCTACTGACCGGGTGCAGCCTTTCTTAGCTTCAATGGGTGACTATGTGAGACTTGCAGAGAGCTAGCTGCCGGCCTATAGTACTGTGTATATATATAAAAGAATATATATTTGCAGGTGCCGATAACCTAGTGGTCAGTTTGCCGACATATAGCACAAGTGTGCTGCAGGCATCCTGAGTTCGAGTCCAGACTTGCGGACCTTTCTAATCCCATCCCCCACTCAGCCACAAATATACTATCCTACCATAATAAAGGCAAAATGCCAAAAAATAGATATTTTTAAAAATAAATTATAACCAGGGCCGTCGCTAGACCCCATTTACTGGGGCACGTGCCCCAGTAAAAATCACCAGTGCCTCAGTAATTGCTTTGAGATCCGATTTACTTTAAATGCAAGTGAAATTTATTAGGAGCGATAATCCCAGAATAAAGATGTCATTCTCTATGCAACCGAACCAACGCTGATGAAAGCAATGTAGTTTAATCAAAAAGCAAACTGAGCATGTGCGCAGAAAAAACCATAACCGCGCGCCTCATGCACCGCTCCTGCTTGAGGCTGATGCGCTGCTCTGGTGTCCCGGTTGTGAACATGCATGACGAAAAATAGCCACGCTGCTCAAGCACCGCTCAGCGTAAAAATAACTGTATAATACAATACTGATATATATATATATATATATATATATATATATATATATATATATATATATATATATATATATATATGGAGCTGTGCCCCAGTAGAGCTTTATGTCTAGCAATGCCCCTGATTATAACACATTTTTATGTAATGTATTTTTTATTATTTTTGTTTTAATATCCATATAAACCTGTTACTGTATATTAGAGCAACTTTTTTTTGCTCTTATTGAATCTTTGTTTATATATACAAAGATTTTTAAGGGTGCTTTCACACTTGGTCTGAATGCCTGGTCTGAACCCAAGTTCGATTGTGCCTTGCCACCTTCTCGGCTGGTTTGTGTTTACACTGTCTGTTTTCCTTCTGGTACACTTGCGTCATCAAGCTGCTGTTTTGTGTATAGCTGTTTCTAGGTGACGGCCACATGCAAAGCGGCAAAATGGAAAGACGTACACATATAACGGTCGTTCTGCTTTTACTGAATCTTTTGATTTTTTTTTACCAAAATACACAGAGCCACTTGCATCTATCTGCCTCAAACTATTAAAAACATTTAGAACATCACACGATCTCTGCAGAAGTCATTTTTATTGGAAACAAGCAGACTTTATCACTGTTTGCACTGGGTCAGTCCTGCTTGTCGCCAAGGTAGGTGATACACTGACATACACATACGAATGTACTTTATAAAACTGAAGTTTGTTGTATAATTGGTTGTTCACTTCCTTTATTTGGTACGAAAGCATTCATATTAGAAGTTAACCGTACCAGAGTTCGCACGAACCGTACCCCAGACCACCTCTTTCAGGCAGACTCGGGTACAGTTCAAGGGTGTGCACCCGAGTTCAGAAGACAGCTAAACGTATCATACTCTGACGTCAAACGAACCCCGGATTTTGCCAATTAGGATGTCATCCTGGATTAACATCTATGTTGCTCCTGAAACATCCTTCCTGTTAGAAAATGTAATCCATATCTAATCCCTATTCCAAAACCTAACTGTAAATCATTCCCAAATTCAGAGGGGATTAATAGTTGGATAACAATTATGCAGAAGCAAATAGGTCTAACTGTAAGCCTAAACTTAACATAAACTGTAAATGTATCCCTTAAATCTGATTGGCTGATTGGAATTTTGTCACTTCCTTGGTGAAGTCATACTAACCGTTTTGATTAGAACCACATTTGCAACAGTGAGTGATCACCTGAAACCATCATCACAGCTGTGTAATAAGTGGATGTGTGTGTGGCTGGTGTGTGTGGGTGCAATCTGCAAAGCACAGAGAGACTGCCTCAACATGACAGCAGATACTGAAAAACCCTGAAGGAAAAACCCTGACTCAATGTGTGAAAACTTCTAGCCACAGCATGACACAAACCCTTAACATGCACACACTGAACTTTATACATGAAAAGTCTACTTCAGCATAGAATGAACTGCATATGTTATACTTCAGCATATGGCTTGCTTTACTCACAGCTAAACCACTATTTTGAGTACTAGAAACAATGGTGACAGAAACTGAGGAGATTATGTTGTAGTTGGAGCTGATTGATAGCTGATTTACACTCACTTACTCACTCACTCACTCACTCACTCACTCACTCACTCACTCTCCTCTGGCTTATTCTCTTCTTTATAAGGGGTTGCCACAGTGGAATGAACTGCTAATTATACTAGCAGGGCCGGAGCGTCCATAGAGGCGACCTGTACGAAACCCAGAACCCCCACCACACACCACCCTCACCCCATAGGGCGACAGAATATTGAGGGTGGTCACTTTCCGGTTGAGGGCAGTGTTGCCTGATTGGTCAGTTTCCATGAAATGACATAAGCGGGTATAGAAAATATGGAAACTTTCGAGACCATCACCCCCCCCCCCCCCCCCCAACTTAGTGTGATTTTCGTGACTGTTCACCCCCAACCTCTCACTTAGCGTGATTTCCAGATGACTGGGCAGGGTTTTTTTTTGCATTTCTGCTGGTTTTGGATAGTTTTCGGGCTGAAATCAGTGAGCTACATCTGGCAACGCTGGTTGAGGGCAGCGTGATAGTTCTTTGCCTAGAGCAGTAGTTTAGCTTGCTCCGGCCCTGTATACTGGGTACTTGTTTTACCTGCTAATACCATTTCTGCCACAACACAGCCCTGAGAGTGCACCTCATGCAGCCCTCGGTGCTGTGAATCTACCCACATACTCTCCCATTTGTATCCATCTCCCATATCATTACACTTATACTGCTTGTGTTTGAACCAAACCAGGCTCATTCTGATTGCATACCCCTCTATACATTTCTGGAGAGAGCAAAATACGTCCCAGGAGCAACGTTTTTTTGTGCAGTTTTTGTTTTCACAACTCCACCAGAGGTTGCTGTGTACGCTTTTTCAGATCTCAAATTTTCTCGTGGTTGCCATATGCGCCTGCTGTTCTCATGTAAATCCACCAGAGGCTGCTGTCGATTTACTGACAGACCAACTGACTGAACCTACCACCCTCCCTCTTTCCAAAACCCAACCAATAGTGTTTTAAGGAGCACCGATTGACCCGCCCTACCCCCTTTCCCTCCTTTGTGTTAAAAAACAATCCAGAAAACAAAAAGCCCTCTGATTTTTACCACGTTTTCAGACTTTACGTTCTCACTCTGTTATTTACTTATTTAATTTTTTGACTCGTCTGCTCGACCTGCTTTCTGGAACCATTCTTCACTGGACTCAAACCCCATTGTCACAGTCAACTCCGCTCTGCATCTCAAGTCCGCCGACTTTCAAGTCGAGCTACCGGACAAACTGGTAACAGCAAAAAAGCCGCCAGTTAAGCAGTCAGCTGGTCAGCGAGAAAAGGAACAGCATCATACCACCCTGTAACATTCGTTTTAAAGGGAAAATGCAGCCAAGCGTAGCTATGGCTACATAATTCGCGATCTCAAAAAATTTATATAGGGCTACGTTTTCAGAATGAGCCTGTTTTGATTTGGACTGTAGGGGAAACTGAAGCACAGAGAGGAAACCTACTTGAACAAGGGAAAACATGTAAACTCCACACAAAAAAGGCCTCCTGACCCTGCAAAACAGTTCCTTTTAATAAAATTACTAGATCACTCACTTTCCTTTAGCTTATACCCTGCTTTTTTCAGGGGTCGCCACAGAGAAATGAACCACCAGTTACTCTGGCAATAGTTTTACACAGCAGATGCCCCTCCAGCCACAATCCAGAACTGAGAGTCGACACCAAGTAGCGGGAAAAACTCACACACTCTCTCATTCACATACTACAACCTATTTAGTTCACCTTCACCTATCCAATTCACTCATACCACATGTCCTTGGACTGTGGGGAAAACTGGAGCACCTGGAGGAAACCCACGCAAACAACATGCAGACTCCACACAGAAAGGCCTTCTGGTCTAGCCGGGACTTGAACCAGCAACCTTCTTGCTGTGGGGCAACCATGCTAACCACTTAGGGAGAGATGATGTTGGAGATGAGGTAAATCGGTTCTGTGCATTTATGATGGGAATGCATTTGAGTAAACCAGATTCTACCAAGTCAACCTATCACAGATCTCATGGTCCATCTAATTTTGTTGCTAGCCACATTTTAGGCTTGTTCTGAAAAAGCCAGAGCTACATATGGCTGTATTTCATCTTTTAAATGAATGCAATGGGGCGGTGTGATGCTGTTCCTTTTCTCGCTTACCAGCTGATAGATTACCTCCGAATGGATGGCTTTTCCGCTGTTACTAGTTTGAGATGCAGAGTGGAGTGGACTGTGACAATGGGGTTTAAGTCCGGTGAAGAACCGTTCCAGAAAGTGGGTAAGACAAAAACAGAAGCCAAAAAATAAAAAATAAACAAGTAAATAACACGGTGAGAATGTGGTAAAATCTGAAAACGTGAAAATCAGGGGGGTTTTCGTTTTCTGGATTGCTTTTAAAAACACTGCTGTTGAGGTTAGGGAAGAGGGTGACCGGGTCAATCGTTGCTTTTTAAAACACTATTGGTTGGGTTTAGGGAAGGGGGAGGGTGGGTGATTCAGTCAGTCAGTCATTCAGTCAGTAGACAGTCGACAGCGGCCTCTAGTGGATATATACATGAGAGCAGTAGGTGCGAATGGCACTCACGAGAGAAATTTGAGATCTGAAAAAGCATACACAGCGGCCTCTGGTGGATTCACGAAAACAAAGAATGCAAAAAAACGCAGCTCCTGGGACATATATGGCTCTCTCCAGAAATGTATATAGAGGTACGTTTTCAGAATGTTGAGGTGAACAACTACAACGATGTACAACTCCAATTGTGTACACTTGACCCAATAACGTAAATTGGGATTTACACTGGTCCGCCTTGTCACAATCACAGACACATTACACTGTAGCACGATGGTCTCCTCTGCAGATCGGTTATGTAACTCAGTCTCTCCAGGATGATTTCTGAATCTCGCTTGTTCGCCGTGTCTCTTCGTTCACACCTTACGACGACACCAGGACAACATGACACATGCAAACCACATGCTTACTCCGTTAAATCAGCATGCACATCTAGCAAATGTGCCATCTATTCTAACGGCAAGATATTTTGCGACAGCTGAACATACATGTAAACTTCACCTTTCCAGAGAGTCCACTTCCTGTCATCCTGTCCTAGAAGGTCAGGTCTTCCTCCAGGACCAACAGTTTTTCTCCCTCTCTCTCTGTTCTGATCTCAGTCTCAGCTCATGCTCTGGATTTCAGCTTTTTTTTGGCCCCCTCCTTCCTGTGTCTCTTCATCATGTCTCTCTCTTTCCTCTCCAAGTGCATTTCTCCATCCCACCCCCTTCCTTAAAACATTGCAAGCTATGGCCTCCCCCTCTCCTTTTCTCAAAGTCTAAGGAGGGAACAATGTGAGGGCATTAGCGGGACGTTGCTGAGAGTTGTGTGGCCCTGCGGTGGCCCTTGCTTAAAGCACGCCAGATCTGCTTCATTACCATCTCAAAAGAGCGAAGCAGGCTTTAAACTTACACGCAACATCTCCACTCTCCAGTGTGCATGTGTGCATTTAATCGGACATCATATTGTTTCAACATAAAAGTCGGCTGGAGTCTTTTCTTCTGGGCGGTTTGGTTGTTTATGCGCTCATCAGGATAGAAAACAGCTAAGAGAAGCCCTGACCCTTGGGGTCACCTCAAAACAATACATGATTTCATCTATTTCCTAGCAACTTTTTGCTGAGCGGTTGCTAGGAGGCAAATATTTGTTTACGTTTCAGATTTCCAGTGGCGTGCTGTGACATTAACAGGAATAATGTATGACCTGACCGATATGAAGGACGACATGGTTTTCTGGGACCCAGAGGTCATTCCCACACTGTCTGACCACCGGTGGTGTCTCGGCACTTATATCTATAGATGCCACACAGGACTGCTAACAAACCCAAACTAAAGCACTTGATAATAAGTGCTAGTCTTAGATAAGAGGTAACTATACTGAAGTGCAGAAACCAAAAGAATGGAAAACAGGAGACAGAGGATGTAGAGAGGGTAACACTTTATTTTGATGGTCCACTTGAGTATTAGTAGACTGTCTGCTTAATATCTGCTGATACTATTACTTCAACAGACATTTAACTGACTATAAGAAACTTTCCAAGTACATGTCAATTTACACTAACCCTAACCTCAACCCTAACCTAACAGTCTACTTATAATCTAATGAGAATTAGTCGGCCTGTAGATGCAATGTAACTTAATTCAATAAATGGACCATCAAAATAAAGCATGACCGTAGAGAGCTTATAATGGTGACATGTTTTCTAGAGTAATGAGACATGCAAATGAAATTGATTTGTCAAAGAATAAGAATATTTGGTAGAGATTTGAGTAGTTTATGGAATGATGGCAGATATGAAGCGAACTGGTAGCTGCTTGTAATAAAAGAATGGAGTTTAGGTAGATGGTTTATGCAACCCAGGCTCATGCTAAAAATGAAGCCCTATATGCAAATTTCTAGAGAGTGCCATATAACTTTCCAGGAGGTACGTCTTTTTGCAGTTTTTGTTTTCGCGAATCCACAAGAGGCCGCCGTGTATGCTTTTTGAGATCTCGCCTGCTCTTCTCGTGTAAATCCATCAGAGGCCGCTGTTGGCTGACTGACCAACCGACCAGTCCACTAACCCTTCCCCTTCACTAAACCCAACCGATAGTGTTTTAAAAGGCACCGATTGACCAGAGGTTCAGTTAGGTATCTTAATATATACATAATATTAATTGTATATTCTCCCTGTGCTATTGTGACATGTGCTTTAGGTGAACTGGGTAAGCTAAATTATTCGTAGTGTATGTGTGTATATCCTGGTCCTCCAGGTTTGAGGTTGAGTGTTGGGCTAACAACCCACCTCATAAAAACTAGATGTTACGAAACACCAATATGGTGTGGCTAAATATCAACTTCATAATGGGAGTAAGTATATATATATTTAAATGTGTATTTAATTTTTTTAGATGAAATCATGAAATAAAATCGAGCTAATTACAATCAAGACAACAGGAAACAATATGGAGATCAGCAGCTTTTGTTTCCTCATTGCTGTTCCAAATATTTATTAAGTGACCACTTTTCCAGAGACCTTGGTTCTTAAAAATGTTTCCATTCTTAAAAGGTCTTAGTTACAGACCATGAACCAAACCAACCAGCTTTGAGGTGAATTTGAAATCAGATGTATTTGAAATCAGATGAAAACACAAAGGCTTCATGTCAGTTGGTGGGCACTAGCTACTGTAGTTCTTGTTGCGATTCCCTGATTGGTGAAGATTTCTTGGAAACCATTGATTTACAACATCAAAGCTCAAGTTAGGTCTGTCTTTAACTGCTTTAAAAGTTACAGTTTCTCTACAATAAGCATTTTTCTTAGCCTCTTATGTTTATGTTCAGTTATTTCATATTAAAAGCGATAAAAATACCTATTCTTTGCCATAAAAGTAAAATTACGGAATCAAGACATAGGAATCTGATAAAAATGATAATATCAGAAGAAAATTTCAGATGGCACTCAGAGGTTTTTGCATCTGAACTAGAGAGTTTTTGCATCTGAACTTTAGAGAGTTTAAGAGTTAAGGTCTTTGCACACTGATGTCAGAAATTTTCGTATGCGTATTTTTTCGTAGTCTTATGCGAAAAAATTCATCACGTAAACGAACCTTGCACGCGACCACCATCTATTATAATGTCTATAGGTAATGCTAGTCTCTGTTTAGGATTTGTTTATGTATGTGAATGTGTGAAGTATCACAAGCAATGTTTAAAAATTCAGCTGATTTCCTGAAATAAACTTTGCATTTCAGGATAATGGTAGCACAGCTCTTTGATAAAGAGGAGAACTCTCCTTCCTCTCTATGTAGGCTAGTATTAAACGCACACAATATGTAGCCTATTAGTCTTTCTTTTTTTACTTTGGAGAAGAGAGAGGAGAAAAACTGATCACTGCTTGAACTGACTTCGAAAGATTTTGTTTTTTTTTGTGATGGATTGATTAATACGCATCGAACTCAGTGATTTATTTACGTCATGAATTTTTCGCATATGACTACGAAAAAAACACATACGAAAAATTTCGGACTTCAGTGTGCAAAGACCTTTAGAATGAAATGAAAAAATACCTTATCAATTAATCTCCATTCTCCCTCATGAAACTTCATAAGTTTCTTTCTTCTGTTGAACACAAAAGAAGACATTTTGAGGAATGCTGGTTGCTGGGACCCATCGACTTCTATAGTAGGAAAAATTCTATTGAAGGCAATGAGTACCAACATTTTTTTAAATATCTTCTTCTGTGTTCAGCAGAAGAAATAAATTCATATAGGTTTTGAACAAGTGAAGGGTCAGTAAAATCAATTTTTAAATTTCAATTTTACCCAATACTGCCTTCAATTAAACAATAACATTAGCTTAGCTACATGCTAATATCAAACTCTACTGGAATCTCTGGGAGCATTACTATTTGTGAGCTTCAAGTGAGCAACACTGTTTCTGAGTTTCTACGCAGCATGTTTCAAATTAGACAGCTTACAAGGCTCCATTTTAGTTTGGACGCTGTCGTAGAATTCAAGCAGAATTAAGAGCTGAATGTAGACTCCAATAAAACTCCATATATAAATAACTTATTTTGCCTTGTAGCTTTATGCTGCACCACAATTACAAGAAGTATAAAATAAAACTCAATGTCCAAGGACTCGCACTGAAGCCTTAGTAAAACAGTTCGAGTACGTCTTCCCGACAGCATGTAAAAGGCTTTTCTTCACTGGTATGGAGGCCTGTATTGGTTACCACAGTCTGCCTTTAAAACGAGAGTTCAGACAGAAGAATTCCTTTGAAAAGCCTCCAGACCTTGATAGCTACACTGAGCACTTTCACGTCAGCCTTTCTTTGACCACTGTGCTCTTTATAAAAACAAGAGATTCATGGGGCTGAAGCTGTTGACCAGTGCTTAACTAAAGGTTTGTGGAGAGACTTAAAGACATGACCCCTCCAAAACCCCACGCAAGCTCAAATGACTCACAAACGCATCTCTTCAGTTCAGTCTCCCTGGATTCACAAAGCTTTCAGGTTCAGAAACACTCACATCAAGCAGAACCCGAGAAGCTTCTATTGTTCTGGTCACTGTTTGAGTAGAAGGTTAGGAAAATATGAGTCACGAGTGATCAAAAAATGTTGGCCATCAGAAGTTCTGCCAATAAATTATTCAACCTCCGCAAAAACAGACACATTCAAAATCACAGCAACATCAGAAAGGATGTGTTTTAAGTAAATAAACAGAGACTTGTTGATTACAAAGGAAAATATTTATAGTTGGCAAAATGGTGTGCAACTGTAACTATGTTTATGACTGAAAATTATTATTTTTTTATTATTTTAAAATTAATATTTTGGGATATTCAGGACCTCCTTTAAGTCAATTGTGCTTTTTTTTATAATTGCAAGATTTCTAGTGTCCTAACTATAATTTGGCTGGAAAATTATAGTACAATTATAATTACAACTATAATTGCTGGAAAAAGCAGTTTTTCTCAGTTCTACACACTAGTTAAGGTATTTTCCCCTTTTGTAATTTAGAATAGATTTGGCAAAAAAAACCTAATAAAAAAAAAATATATATATATTAAAAAATAAATAAATAAATAAATAAATAATAAAAAAAAATAATAAAAAAATAAATAAATAAATAAATAAATAATAAAAAAAGCAGTGGCGCAGTAGGTAATGCTGTCGCCTCACAGCAAGAAGGTTGCTGGGTCGCTGGTTCGAGCCTCGGCTCAGTTGGCGTTTCTGTGTGGAGTTTGCATGTTCTCCCTGCGTTCGCGTGGGTTTCCTCCGGGTGCTCCGGTTTTTCCCACAGTCCAAAGTCATGCGGTACAGGTGAATTGGGTAGGTTAAATCGTCCGTAGTGTATGTGTGTGTGAATGTGTGTATGTGTTTCCCAGTGATGGGTTGCGGCTGGAAGGGCATCCGCTGCGTAAAACAAATGCTGGATGCGTTGGTGGTTCATTCCGCTGTGGCGACCCCAGATTAATAAAGGGACTAAGCCGAAAAGAAAATGAATGAAATAGATAAATAATTAAATAAATAAATAAGGCGGTTCATTCCGCTGTGGCGACCCCGGATTATTAAAAGGACTAAGCCGAAAATGAATTAATGAATGAATAAATAAATAAATAAATCAGTATAAAAAATGGGGGAAGTGTGCACAAATAAAGGTGCAAATGCTGTCACCTTTTAAAAAGTTACACTTTTGTATTTTTTAGGTACAAACGTAACTTTACGGTACCAATATGGACCCTATAGGTACAAATGTGTACTTTTCGATAGATACTGCCTTGGTGACAGCTTTTAAATCTTTATACTGTATTTGAGAGCTTAAAATGCATATCTTTTAAAAAAAACTAATTGAGTTTAATCCCTTCGGATCCAGTGTCCATTACAATGGACATCACATGTCAGCCCATGCTTTTTAGTGGTTCCTGAGCATTAAAATATCTCAGAAGTGGACATTATGTGGAGTGATGAGGAAGATAAATTTAGCTATAAACAAGATGCAATCTATACAACAAAAACCTTAAAATTAAAGTAAAAATCTTACATTGTTAATGTTTGGGATCTTGATAAATTTGCAAGCTTGATACATGTCAAGATTATACCAACAATCATGTATGCTTTCTTTTTGTATTTTATGTTGGTTTAATTTTTGGGAAGTACAACTATTTTGAAGCTGCACGGTGGCGCAGTGGGTAGCACGATTGCCTCACAGCAAGAAGGTGTTTGCATGTTCTCCCCGTGTTCACGTGGGTTTCCTCCGTGTGCTCCGGTTTCCCCCACAAGTCTAAAGACATGAGCTATAGTTGAATTGGGTAGGCTAAATTGTCAGTAGTGTATGAGTGTGAATGAGAGTGTATGGATGTTTCCCTGAGATGGGTTGCAGCTGGAAGGGCATCCGCTGTGTAAAACATATGCTGGATAAGTTGGCGGTTCATTCCGCTGTGGCAACCCAAGATTAATAATTGGTTAAGACCCAAAAATGGAAAATACCATTCGACTGGTATGAAGATGTTTTGAAAAATGCTCATAGCTGGGACCTATTGACTTCCATAGAAGGAAAAAAATACTATGGGAGCCAATGTTTATTATTACTTATTGTGTTCAATCCACTTAAATTTGCAAAAACAAAGTTATCTTAATCGATTTGTGTTGGGACAACGTGAAGGAATTGTGTGGAACCCAGAATTTTTTACAGTGTAAATTAAAGATTTTGAAATGTGATCATACTAAATCTAAACAGAGTAGAGCACTTTTCTCTGAGAACTCAAGGAAAACACACACACACACACACGCATGCACGCACGCATGCCCACACACACACACACACACACGCACACACACGCACACACACACTGCCTCTGCACTTCTCATGTCTGACAGCAGCAGGCGCTGTGGCCTCCACACAGAGAAAGGCAGGAATGCAGGAAAATGTGCTCAATCCTTCAGCCTTAAAAACAGCCCAGAAAGCAGCCAAAAACTGTTAATTATTGATCATCGAGCACAGCACATGACAGAAAGGAAGAGCAGAAGAGATAGAGAACAAAGCCAAGAAGTGCGTATGTGTGTGTATTTGTGTGTGTGTGTGTTGTAGAATCCTTTATCACTGGCCTTTACCCTGCAATCCATCACAGATGAACGCTCAAACACTGAATGTCATGGTGATCTGAGAGACAACATCAGGTCTGCCAATATTATAGACAGTCTAACTGCACAGTTGTAAGGGACAGTAGTGCTAGGCCCATGCTAATACACCTAGCTTGACTATGGGATATACTGTAAGCAGAAGGCTAGAATGACTGATGTTTTTGATCAGAGTAGACATTGTTGTTTTAGTTTAACATTAACCAAACAAAGAAATACGTGTCATGAAATGCATTATCAGATTTGAGATTTTCTGGAGATTAGCATCCTGATGAATGAGGCCAGCAGAATTAACATGCTAGAGCTAGCCCATGCTAACACATATAGGGAGAATAATAGGCTGATATATATTTCAAAGTTATGGACACTTTTAGAAAGGTTTTGACTTGTTTTTCCAAATGCCAAAATACTAAAACAAGGCTTGAGGGAAGTATAAAGTCTCCTCAGTTTATCACAACTTCACATTCTAGGTCATGTTTAATTTTCACAAGCCACGTTGTTCTTGTTCGCTGAAGATTTGTGTAAAGATTAGATTCAGTGGGACAATTTACGCAATAACTGATTTAGGAGTGATTTACATAGCCATTTGTTCTGCTGTTGTTTCATGAATGAGATTCAGCGAATGAGTATGTTACAACTAGCCTCATGCTAGCACACCTACAGGGAGTGAAAACAGCGAACTAAATTGATGGATGGTGTTATTATGGATGTTAGTCACAGTGGAAAGACGGCATATTTAATACTTTAAGTAAGGATCAGGTGTAGGCTTATCTTGACATCCTATTCACGTCTAATTATTCACAATTAAAAGGTATGATCCAATTTGCATACTTGTGAAATATTCTGTCATTTCTGGCATAGATTGATCATCTTGATGTATCCCAGCAGACACACAACGTCATAAGATGTTAATATTAGATTAAATTTAGGTTAATTAAATTAAATTAAATTCAGATGGCTTGAAATGCTGTTGATATTTTGTTGATTTTAGGTTGTGTTGGAAAGAGACCAAAACCCAACGTCTAGCCAACATCTTAAACCTACGTCATATGTCAAATACTGACATTTATTCATCAGGTATGGCAATTAAAATCCATCTGATAACGTCAAGCTGTAACATCATTAGATGGTTTTAGGTTGCGTCGGAATGTAACCGAAGTGCAACGTCTGTTTGATGTTGGTCATTTATGTCAACCCGATTTTCATTTCCAAACAAAATGCAATGTCCCACATAGTGCAACGTCTATCTGATGTCATGTTGACATCCTGCACCTGCCGGAATGTTTATGAGTCAAAGATTATTCGGTTAATTCAGATTTTAAAAACTCAACTACATTTCTTTATAGCTGGAAAGTCAATTAACAGCATATTAAAATTATAAAAATGTTTATTAAACAATGAACGATCCTATTTATAGTCAAGTCATTTGATAAAGTCGTGTGAGACAGTGTGACCAATTTAGGTGAGATGGTGGATAACAAAGCATTCGTTTTTGGCTGGATTGACAGCCTTGTTGAAGATTAATGTGTTATTGTACATACTTCACATTGCTTTTCTTCAAAGGACAGCTACTGTTTACTTGCAGTTGTTGTTCGGTGGAGGAACTTCAAGGCCAGTTGTGTTTCAGACCTCAGTCTATATGTATACCTCTCTGGCAGTCTGTTATA
The DNA here is from genome assembly GCF_903798145.1 of Danio aesculapii. Lineage (NCBI taxonomy): Eukaryota > Metazoa > Chordata > Actinopteri > Cypriniformes > Danionidae > Danio > Danio aesculapii. The sequence goes on along the minus strand of NC_079443.1, from coordinate 8,443,963 downwards.
AAAGAGATCTGTGCCCTTCCTATCATTGGCATGACATTTCTAAGAGGCCCAAATAAATAAACGCCTGACAAAGCAGGTTTTACTCATGGCTAGTACAGGGGCGTAAGTGTTTTCAGATGTTTTAGTGTGGATAATGAACTTGTTTTTGAAAATCCTAATATGTGTATGTAGTGTTTTTCATTTATTTATTAAAAACATACTTTTCAACTGTATATGGATTGACTAGAGAATTTAGACGTAACTTGAGGCGTTTCTGTCCCTGAAAGTCCAGGTAACCAAAAAATAAGGATGAAAAGTGTGCTGTTTATTCTTGCCATATAATATATTGGATGACAAAACAATGTTCAAGATGAAATTGATATTCATTCATTCATTCATTCATTCATTCATCGGCTTTGTCCCTTTATTGATCAGGAGTCACCACAGCGGAATGAACCAGCCAGCTTATCCAGCATATGGTTTAAAAAGCGGATACCTTTCCAGCTGCACTCCAGCACTGGGAAACACCTGAACACTCTCACATTCGCACACATACACTATGGCCAATTTAGCATATTCAATTCACCTATAGCACATGTCTTTGGACTGTGAGGAAAACCAGAGCACCCGGAGGAAACCCACGCCAACACGGAGAGAACATGTAAACTCCACACAGAAATGCCAACTGGCTCAGCTGAGACTCGAACCAGCGACCTTCTTGCTGTGAGGCAACAGTGTTAACCACTGAGCCACCGTGCCACCCCAAATTTGTTATTTACTATAACTGCAATGCACCACACTACCACCTCATTCTCAAGCATGGTGTCCACTCTTATCGACAGCATATAATCAAGTTCATTGATTCTCCCCAAGCTCGAAAAAGAGACGCCTAGCATCTCCACGGCTGTTCACCCTTGTTTCTGTGTCTCCTCTGATGTTCTTTTTCTTTTCTTCTCGTGGAGCTGCTGACCTTATGGCCGGACATCTCATAAAGGTCTTCAAATGCAACTTTCATTCCTTCTCTTTTCTCATTCCCTCTCTTCGGGGCTTTTATTTCTGGAAAGAATGCCATTTTCATGACTGCCACTTCATCTTTAGCTGCTTTCCACACACATAATGGGGAGAACACCCCCACGTATACCCGACTCAGCCCTTGAGACGATACACACACACACACACACACACATGCATACACACACCTCCCCCTCGACACAGAGGTCACGCTGTGTGTGTTCTTTAGGAAAGTGCTTTTACGTTGTAGTGCCAAGACAAAAAAGGAAGTAGAAGACAGAGAGAAATGGATGTTTACGATAAAGTTTGGGGGTTGAACTTAGTCAGATCAAAAGTGTGTACGGTCACTGAACACTTACAGGTGGTTTGATGTGATAGACGGGAGAGAGTTTATAGTCTACATCACCCACTGGGTGGCACCCGACCCCGACGACGGCCCAGCCGAAAAACATCACGACCACTCAGCCTGAGGCGCAGAAACTTGCCCCCTCACCTCACGTCCAAATAAATGCATGCTTGTTATAATTACCCAGGCCTGGGCATTACTCCGGCTCCAAACTCAACCTCTCAGCTGCTTCAAATTATGGCTAATACACAGCAGAGAAACGTTCTGAATAAATAAACGTTCAAAAGACAAATCCAGCTCTACTTCGACTGCTACAGAAGTCAGGAGGCAGAAAGAATACGGTAGTGTTCAAATCAACCCTATGTACAACCACTGAAGGGGACAGTGTGTGTTTGTGTACAGTGAAATGATCACACGGTATCCTGGGTTCCTGGAATAGCAGGTTAGCACCTCCATATGTTTTCTCACACTAAGGCAATGCTGCGAATCTCTCACTGAAGAAAGCGAATGAGGCGGAGCGAGGGAGGTTTGGTCTCTTCTCAAGCAAACCGAAGTTCTTTCCTTCTCTGGAAAAACAATAAGTTGAAGGATTGAGGTTGATGGTAGTATTGCTGCGCATAACTGCAAATTTACTTGCTATCTTTATTAGGTCTGTGGTATATATTAGGCTGAGGGTTATGGGGAATGTATGATGTTAGGTTTAATAAGATTCCCATTCTTTATGCATTTTGCCTGCTTGTTTACACAAGGACAACATTTTTATGACTGAAAACATATAGCGGGTTTCAAATTGGAGGTTTTTAAAAATGCCACCTTTGTCGTGTCTGTGTAAACACTCAAAAACAAGGGTCCCAGAATGTAGGCCATTTTGGAAGTTATGCGACACTTGTGGTCCTCCTTCAGCCAAGACAAAATGAATGTGAGCCTGAAGTGGCCCACCTGTACAATGGCAAAGATTCCAATTCATATATGGACCATATAAGGCAAAGATTTAGCACTTATGGCAAAATGTCATTTGAATGTGAGCCTAATGTGGCCCATGTGGAAAATGGTGAATTTGGCCCAAATGACAGAGGACAAATTTGGCAAAGTTGGCAAAAATGTGGCATAGTCATTTAAGGGTAATCTGGGTCTAAACCTAAAGTGGCTCACATGTGTAGGTGCAAATGTGGCCCGTTTATCTTAAGACATATGGACCACTTTTGACAAATATCTGGCACAGGAAGCTCTGTCTATTGCGGCTGTGAGCCTAAAGTGACCAAGAGAAATATGGCAAATGTGGCACAGTTTTTTTTTTAATTATGTGGGCCACTTTTGACAAATATTTGGCACAGTAAGCTCTGGCTAATGCTGATGTGAGCCTAAAGTGGCTCAGAGAAAATATGGCAAATGTTGCCCGGTTATTTTAAAACATATGTGGGCCACTTTGGCGAATATTCAGAAGAGTAAGCTTTGGCTAATCTGGCTGTGAGCCTAAAGTGGTCCAGAGAAGATATGGCAGATATGGCCCAGTATTTATCTTAAAACATATGTGGACCGCTTTTGGCAAATATTTGGCACATTCTGGCTAATGTGGTTGTGAGCCTAAATGGGCCTAAGTGAAATATGGCAAATGTGGGTGAGTATCTCTGGCTAATGATGGTGTGAGCTCAAAGCAGCTGAGGTAAGATGTGGTGAGTATGGTACTGTTATCCTAAAACATATGATAGGTCACTTTTGATAAAGATAAAATACAGCGATCATTCGATAATTATAGGGGTCAAATCAAATCATAGCACATATGTGGCCGTTGGGCTGCTTGGCCCCGATCACTGCTGCTTGCAGCTATATTTTCTTTTGTCTTTGGTATGATGACAGTACATCATATTTTACTAGCTATTTTGCAAGATACTACACTGTATAAAAACATGACAAAAAGTCATGACAACAAATGCTTTTATGTTACTTTCACTTAATTTAATAAGTTAATCAGGTTTCAAGAACATTTTGTTTAGTTATACAAAGTTTAACATTATATATTCAGCCAGTTTGACTGATTTAAGTTGAGATGACTAGAAAAGTTCATTTGATTAAACTAAAAACAGTGTAAAAAGCAGTTTACAGTGTAGTATTCAGTTTAAATTGAAAAATAAAGGCTTAACTAGGTTAACTAGGCAGTTTAATAGATATTGGTTTGTCCTGTAGCCAAACGAGGTAAAAATCAGGGGCTAAGAATAAAAGTTATTTTAAAAAATAGTTTGCAAAATACTGTGGAAATTTATTTTGTTCTCTTAAACACCACTTAGGAAATATTTGAAAAAAAGAATGACAATTTTACATGAGGGCTGATTATTTTGCCTTCAACTGTATACTGCACGTCCAATAGTACATCTGTCCCCCATTCTGAACACAGATATTCAGCGGGAATTTTTTTACGTGTCTTTCTGTGCTGGCCAAATTTGTATGCAGGTCCAAATCAGACGGAGCTTTGAATAGTTTGGTGTTTTGTGCAGCAGCAGGTTTGAGTCTGAGTCTGAGTACAGTTCAGAGGATTAAATACAAAAGATGAATACAGTGAGACGACAGATGGTGCTTGAGCCGCCACATGCACTTTAAAAAAAAAAGGCCCAGCCGCACAACGAGCCCCAAAAAAACACACATCCAGCGGGCCGGACAGAGTGTGGCCTTTAATTGACTGGCTGGCAGCTACAGTACAGTGAAGACCAGGCGTGCGGCACATTCACCACATGCTGGACTAATTCATGGACAAACACAAAACCCAACGAGAGAGCGAGAAAAAGACGGAGGGAGGGAGACACGGCCAAGCGAGAGGCTGCAGTAATTTATTCACTGTTTCTGTCTTGGTGAAGAGAGCTCTTTCACTCTCAAACAGCCTGCTAGCCTGCACCTGGCCTTGCCAATTATGACCCACACACACACACACACTTTCACACACTGGTATGCACACTTAGCCACTCACGTGCTTTCAGAACGAGTGAGGCCGAGAAATCCACTGGCTCAAAATGTGAGGAAACACAAGAGATGAGCGCTTCTAAAATGATTTTGATCCACAAGTTTTGTGATTCTGTTTCTGCTTATATGGCATGAAGTGCACTCGCTGCACTGTGTTATGCTTATGTCAACAAACAGACGGTCTTGTGAATCAGTTGGAGGAGATTTTCAGTCAGTACAGACATGTGGTCTGACTTCAGAAGACTTTTTGAGTTTTGCAATGTTGAAAATGTGGGTGGAATTGTGGAGTGGAGACATAAAAATTGAATGAGCTGTATAACTGAATGTTATGGCGCATTTGAGAAAGTTTGGTTTTGCTTGAAGAAACTGACAGAAATATAGGCCCAATACTGTTGTTCAGGAGAAGGCACTTCTTAAAAGTAATAACAATCATGATCACAATAATAATGCTTTAAAAATATCAAAACATACACTACCGGTAAAAAGTTTGGGGTCAGTTTTTTTAATGCTTTTTAAAAAATAAAATTTAATCTGTTCATCAAGGCGGCATTTATTAAATGTAAAAAAAAGAAATAACTAAATGAATAACTGCTTTCTAATTGTATGTAGTTTCAAATTAAATTATTACTCCAGTAACTATTGCTTTTATTACTATTACCATTAATAATAATATTAATAACAATAATAATTAATATAATAAGTAATTTCTGAAGGATCATGTGACTAAAGACTGGAGTAATGAAGCTGAAAATTCATATTTAAAATCACTGGAATAAATTATTAAATGAAATTATAACGTGCTTTTGAACAGTTATTTTATAGTGCAAATAACATTTCACAATTTCACTATTTGTTCTGTATTTTGGATTAAATTAATGCAGACTTGGTGAATAGGAGAAGCTTATTTTAAACATTTAAAAATCCTGCTGACCCCAAACTTTTGACCAGTAGTGTAAAGTGATAATACACTTTATATAACAATTATAACAACATAAAGTAATAATTACACAGTTCCTGCTTAGTGTTTTAACTTTTGCAAGGATAATAAGGAAATTGAGAAATAAAATAAAATGCATTTCACAGAGTTCTTAAAAAATGGATTGTAAAATTGTTATGCAAGAAATATGCAAAACTTAAATTATATCATTTTAATATCTTCAGGTAATTATAAAAAAAAAACTTTTTGATGACATTTTAAATATTAAAAGAAGCATTCAAACCAAAATAATAATAATTTGGGAAAATAAAGGGATTATGCTTGGTCCTATGTGATATGGGAATAGTATACAAATTTATTTACTTTTAATAAACAATGCAGGCCTACTGAAAACATATTCCCACAACGAAGAGGAAAAACAATCACTAATGTATTTGAATAGTGTTCAAATGTATGAGATTTGAAGCTTGGTTCAAAGGTGACCAAAAAAATAATCAAAAAAGTGATCAAAAGTTTATTTTTCTGTAAATGTTTTAGTCATCAAATAATATATTTATAAAATGTTATATTTGAGTATTATAATATAATATAAAATCACTAACAAATGGCCATAAAAACATGAGGCAACAATGCTTTTAAAAGCATTTATTTGTAATGAAATTACTAGAATACAATAATAATAATATAATAATAATAATAACAACAATTAATTGAGCTCCAAATAAACATAACATAATGCTTTTTGAGGGACAATAATACACAGAAAAGTTTTCAACCCAGGCTCATTCTGAAAACGTACCCCAATATACATTTCTAGAGAGCACCAAATATGTCCTAGGAGGTATGTTTTTTGAAGTTTTTGTTTTAGAGATTTAACCAGGGGCCGATGTGTACACTTTTTGAGATCTAAAATTTCTCTCGTGAGTGCCATTTACACCTGCTCAATCCACTAGAGGCTGCTGTCGACAGACTGACTGACTGACTGACCCACCCTCCTCCTTCCAGGAGGCACAGATTGACCTACCCACCCACTTACCTAACCCCAACCGACAGTTTTCAAAAGCAATTCAGAAAAAGATAAGCCCTCGCTTGATTTTTACCACGTTATCACAATTTTACCACATTCTCACTCTGAAACCGTTCTTCCCCAGACTCGAATCTCGTCGTCATGGTCAAGTCCGCCGATGTACATGGCGAGCTACTAGACAAATTGGTAACAGCGAGACAGCCGTCCACATGAAGGTAAGAAGTTTACTGGTAAGCGCAAAAAGAAACAGCATCATATCTCCCCGTAGCGTTCGTTTTAAAGATGAAATGCAGCCATACGTAGCTCTGGTTACATAATTCGCAATCTCCAGAAACATATATAGGGCTACTTTTCAGAATGAGCCTGTGTTAAAAGATTTAACTTTATTTTTTGATTAAGAAATGGCAGCCACAATCTTATTAAAGCCCTTCCTTTTGAATAATAGTGGACATTTAATCTTAACATGATTAAAATTGGCAAAAATAAAAAAAAATACAAATAAGCCCTCAAGCTAATGGGTTCTGGAAGGATGGCTCTGCTATAGAGGTAATAACTGAATCCACGAGAGAAAAAAGCAGAAGACAAATAACAGTGTTGAGTGTTCCTCTGCTAAGCTGAGAGCAGGTGAGAAAGAGCTCACCTGTGATTGGCTGAAAGCAGCATGGTTGCCATTGAAGGGAGATTTGCGGTCCTTGTCGCGATGGTGACGACTGCTGTGTTTGCTGCGCTGGAGCTGCTGCCTCAGCTTTACAATCTGAAACATGCAGAGAAAGACTGTCAGGACACATTATTCCTCATTTCGAGTCAACTTTCACAAGATTTGAAAAATCTACATTCAGATGGTCATTATTTCAAAATAAACCTCTTTGTGTTGATAACAACTGAGTTTATGCATTGCATGATAATTACTGTATTATTAAACGCTGGCAGTGGATGAGTCAGAGCCCAGGGTCAGTTGGGATTGTGGATTGTCATATTGGCATTGCATTCCTCACACACACAAATAACCACCCCAACCCTTCACCCTAAACACATGCTTGCAAAAACATTTATGATTGATATTCTTTCCTTCGGGGTCTGGTGGGAGGACTTTTAGCATAGTATAGGATATCAAAAATATTAAATTGGATTAGAACGTTAGCATCATGCTAAAAAAAATCTAAAAAGTTTTGATGAGTAAATGATGTCAGAAATTTCAGTTTTGGGTGAACTGTCACTTGATTCTTCTGTATAGAGTGTACTAAGGCAAAAAAAATGGCTGGAGTTGGCACAATGATATTGTACAGCACCTGAAAATAGTCCCCAGCCTGGGACTAACTAGGTAACAGCGCTGCATAATTTCACTGCGCCTGCTGCAGCCATGGTATGACAGCAAAATCCTAATAATCTAATCTGATTCAATAATTTATGCTATGCTAAGATAAACTAAAAGTGATCCCTCCCTTCCTGGAGAGTGGCTGAATGGATTCAAAAATGGTAAAATTGCTTGTAAAATGAGCATATTTTCAAAAAAGTGAAGTGCTCCTTTAAAAAGGAAAACAGATACATTATCTTGCTCCCTCTCACTTTGTGAAGATGGGATTGGAAATGGAGTTTAAGCTTAATAAACACTGTGAGGAAGCCCATAGTGAGATGTTTGCATTATCTCATCTGTTATTAGCCTGTTGCAGGCAGGATGTGACAGTATTAATCCCCTTAAGCATTTCAGACGCTGGTTAAATGTGTCTGTGTGGACTTTTTTGTGATGATGGTCATTTGTGTGCATGTTGTGATACTTGTACCAGACAAAACAGCTTTGGTCTAAAACTAATGTCCAAACTGAAACTAAAGCTTCGATCATCTGCCAAACTAAGCTGTCATGATCCATTTATCCATAATCAAGTATATTTATCTCTGTCATCTACAAATCTAAATATCTAAATATTTATTCATCTTTCTTTATACCTAACTACATATCCAGTCATACATCCATCTATCCTTCTAACTATATACTGTATCCATTCATCCATCCATCCATCTATCCATCCATCCATCCATCCATCCATCCACGCATCTATCCATCCACTCTTCTTATTATCAATCAATCCATCCATACATCCATACACCCATACATCCATCCATCCATTGATCCATCAATCAATCCATCCATCCATTCATCTACTCTTCTAATTATCCATCCTTCGTCCATTCATCCACTCATTATCCATTAATCCATTCTTCTAATTATCCATCCATCCATCTATCCATCAATCAATTCACTCTTCTAATTATCCATCCATCCATCCATCCATCCATCCACTCATTATCCTTCAATCCATCCATCCACTCTATTAATTATCTGTCCACTCTTCTAATTATCAATCCATCCATCCATCCATCCATCCATCCATCCATCCATCCATCCATCCATCCATCCATCCATCCACTCTTCTAATAATCAATCAATCAATCAATCAATCAAACAAACAAACAAACAAACAAACAAACAAACAAATAATCAATCAATCCATTCATCTACTCTTCTAATTATCCATCCATCCATCCATCTATCCATCAATTCATCCACTCTTCTAATTATCAATCAATTCATCCATCCATCCACCCACCCACCCATCCATCCATCCATCCATCTACTCTTCTGATTATCCATTTATCCATCCATCCACTCATTATCCTTCAATCCACCCATCCACTCTTCTAATTGTCCATCCATCCATCCATCCATCCACTCTTCTAATTATCCATCCATCCATCCATCCATACATACACTCTTCTAATTATCAATCAATCAATCAATCCAATCAATCAATCAATCAATCAATCAATCAAGCAAGCAAGCAAGCAATCAATCAATCAATCAATCAATGAATCCATCCATTCATCTAATCTTCTAATTATTCATCCATTCATCCATCCAGTCATCCACTCATTATCCATTAATCCATCCATCCACTCTTTCTAATAATCCATCCATTTATCCATCCATCCATCTATCCATCAATCCATCCACCCTCCCATCCATCCATCCATCTACTCTTCTGATTATCCATCCATCCGTCCATCCATCCATCCATCCATCCATCCATCCATCCATCCATCCATTCATCCACTCATTATCCTTCAATCCATCCATCCACTCTTCTAATTATCCATCCATCCATCCATCAATCCACTCTTCTAATTATCCATCCATCCATCTATCCATCCATCCATCCATACACTCTTCTAATTATCAATCCTTCCATCCATCCATCCATCCAATTATCCACTCTTCTAATGATCAATCCATCCATACATTCATCCACTTATTATCCATCAAACCATCCACTATTTTAATTACCCATCCATGCATCTATTTATTCACTCGTCTAATTATCTATCCATCCATCCATCCATCCATCCATCCATCCACTCTTCTAATTATCCATCAATCCACCCATCGATCTATCCATTCACTCTTCTAACTTTATAACAATCCATCTAACCACACAACTCCAAATACCAATAGCTCTAAACAGATTCTGCGAGAAGTTGGTTAATATTGTGCAATTTAATGATACAAATACATTTTCTTTCAGGAGTGAATTTTATAAAATCTATATTTTCCTTTATTCAGTCAGTGGTTTTATATGTTTTCCCCCCTAATGTGCTTGTCTCGGTAAATTCTGGGTTACCATCTTGTCTGTGCTGGAATAGGCAGTTCACCTATAATAAACAATAGAGGCCTTTGCTTTGTTTCACTTGAAATGGATCTCGAAACACGAGGGGCCTCCGATTGGACACAGCCTTCGCAAATAGTCCTGAACTTTGAGTTTGAATTTCCTGATGTGTATTGTGGGTGCAAACTCACCATTTGCTTAAAACTAAGAGGGAGGACGGGTGTGTTGTTTAATTTTCTATAAAATTACACTGGTGTTTATACTGGATGCTGCAGTATAAATAGGTACGATTACATTTGTGTGTAAGATTCATTCATTCATTTTCTTTTCGGCTTTATTAATCAGGGGTCACCACAGCGGAATGAACTGCTAACTTATCCAGCATATGTTTTATGCAGTGGACGCCCTTCCAGCTGCAACCCAGTACTGAGAAACACCCATACACTCTTACATTCACACATATACAGTACGGCCAATTTAGTGTATTCAATTCACCTATAGTGGATGTCTTTGGACTGTGGGGGATACCGCAACACCCGGAGGAAACCAGGCTCGAACCAGTGACATTCTTGCTGTGAGGCGATCATGCCACTCATTGCGTCACCGTGTCACCAGTTTGTGTGTAAGATCATAATCAAAAATATTGGCTAATGAAACATTTCTGAAGTTCGGAGTAGGTCATTATGTGACAAGAAGCTTGCAAGTATAGATTGTTGTAAATTCACTCAGATCTGATAGCCTTGGGTGTGAAATAAACAATAATGTTGTAAATAATCCGATTTTTCACATACAGTATCAACTGATTTGATCCAAGGCATCATCATTTGTTTTCCATTTGTCTCAAAGCGCTTCCAGTTGATTTGCATTTTACGAATCATCAAGATTGTGTTCAGCTTACGATATTGTTTAATGCTCTACAGAAAAAAAAGTTACCTACAGTACATCCTGAATGGCCTAAGGATGAGCAAATTAACAGGAAAACCTCAGAGCAATGAAGCAATATTTCTTAACTGAACAAATCTGTGTTTTTGAACAAATTGTTCAAATGAAAGCCTCAGTTACACTCGAGGCAGTCACTTTTGCTTTAGAAATAGGCTATTACCAATGAAATGTTACATAACTCTGTAATATTTGTTAACAACAGTTACAGTGGATGTACTTTTTTGTCCTCAACTCTAAGGCTTCCCACTCTAGGCCAAATATCACAATACCTGACTTTCACTGACTAAAAAGTTGATTTCCATGACCTATATTGAAGGAAAAAACAGACCACTGTTGTGCTTTGCATAATATTAAAGTGGTTTTGGCTTGAATATCATTTTGCAGGACTTTAATAGCATTACAAGAACAATGGATCCTTTAATTTACTAACTGTTTGCGTGGCTCCTATATTTGAAATATAACTCAATAGTAGTTTTACAAACTTTCCATTTAGTTTTTTCCATTTTAGCTTTTTAACACAGTGATCCGGTTGAAGCCAAAGCTCCTAAAATTGATATTATTCGCATCTTAGCCTTAGGCTATGCTTATTCGACAGCGATGTAGGCAAAAAACTTTTTTCTCTTGGGTTTAAAAAAAAGTTTCACATCACACGCTTTAAAAAAGATCAGTGTCTAGATATCTGAGAAAATTACCAAATATCCTGAATTATGTATGGCAGGCCAGTTTTTGCCGCTGTCACCTTTAAGTAAACAATTTCTGTGTAAGGGATGTGACGAAGTGCTGTAGAATGGACGCTGTAGAATCTGCTATTAGTAAGAAACATCTCCGCTGTTGTCCACAATTGTTGTGTGTTTGTTCACACTTGCCTTTAATCTACACTTCCCTAAACAAGTACCATGCATGCGCATGACATCATTGTATTCAAAGACTCTTGGTTTTGAGTGTTTTTCATGGACACGTTAAAAGCAGCGTTTTAAAAACTTTTCCTTTTGTAACGCGTTTTCAGATTTATGCATTTTCAATCATAAATTGTGAAGGACTCTGTCCGTTGTTTTGACTGCTGTGAAAAAAATTATCGTGAAAATATGTCTGGATCCATCTACTTCTATTGATCCAACCCAGGTTTATTAATCATGTGCACCCCTATATACATATCTGGAGATTGCAAAAAATGTCCCAGGAGGTAAGTTTTTTGCAGTTTTTCTTTTCGCGAATGCACCAGAGGCCGCTGTGTATGCTTTTTCAGATCTCTCGCGAGTGCCATTTATTCCTGCTGTCAACTAACTGACTGACCGCTGGCGTCTCAAGTCTGCCAATGTACTTGGCAAGCTACAGGACAAACTGGTAACAGGTAAGTGGTCAGCTGGTATTGCGAAAAGAATCAGAAGCTGTCGGCGGCATCATAGAGCCACATGGCATTCGTTTTAAAGATGAAATTAAGCCATAGTTTGCACTTTGCAGAAATATATACAGGGGTATGTTTTCACAATGAGCCTGTGCTGTGTTGATCTTTCATAGAAAATTTATCTACAGAACAATATTAGTTCGGAATGTACCACAGCCAAAATAAATGACACCAACAGGTCAAATATGAGAAAGTCTGTTTTAATGTTTTTATCCTGATTTTGTACCTATTATTGCAGTATTACTGTTTTTATTATATTTTACCTTTCTGTTAGGTGGATCTTGGCCTTTGTTGTATACAGCATAGTTCAATATCTAAAATGTTCAATAAAAAAAGCCCCATTGTCATGTAAATGATAGGGTTGGGTATCGTTTGGGGTTATTTCGATACCGGTGCTAAATCGATACTTTTAAAACGGTACCGGTGCCAAAGCGGTGCCTGAACTGATACTTTTGAGCCACAAAATTATGGTGGATGACTCTAGAAAAATCTTTTATTTGACAAAATCTTTTTAAAAAATTATTTTAATAGAACAATATAATTAAAGTTTAAAGTAAACATCAATTCATATTTTATATATTTGTATTACATTTTATATTTTATATTACAATATATTTCATTTGATCATTTGTTGGTTAGCTTGAGTTTAAGATTTGCAATATGAAATTACATTAGCTTACTGCTAACCTGTGGAAAGGCTGTCATCAAACATGAAACATGAAACATGAAACTGTGGAGGAAATGTAGAAAGCGTGGTGACGTAATGACGTTAATCGATTTATGTGCTATAACATGTAAAACTGGATCATAAAAAAAACGTTCAAAAAGCTACTCATATAAACAATCATATTATTGTCTTATTTAGATTAAGGCAAATATATCAATTACTGATGTCCATGTAAACGTAGCCACTGTCTGGAAAAGACCTTTTGAAATTCCCCGATATTGCAGAAATTCTATGACATGTGGGACCCCTACTCTCTATAAACGTTCTCTAGGTAGGCAGCACACTCAAATCGCCCACAGCATGTCCACATGCGACCTGCTGACTGTATAGAAAATGATTAACTGTGAAGCGGAGCACCAGAACACACACTAGAGTTTAGAGTCGACCGAGTGTTGAAAGATGGCAGTTGAGATAACAGGTGGCAGGAAGATAAAACATGCCCTGATACCTGCGAGAGCCTGACGCTCAAGAGACACAGTGGAGACACACAAAGGGAAGGAAGGAAGGTTGCTCACACAAACAGGAGGAAGGGAGGGTGTAATGCGAGGTGACACTGCTTGGCTAGAGCCTGCCAATAATATGATAATGACACAGCCTCAATCTTCCCTTCCCCATCACCCCCAACAGCCTGTTGCTGCCCCGTCTCCTCGTCCACAATCTCACACGAGGGGGAAAGAAAGACAACGAGGGGGTCCAGCCCCGGCCCTGCTCCACGCTGAATGGAACAAAGCCCGGGGGAGGAGAGGAGATCAGGCCCTAAATGCGTCCTGACCTCTTTTAGCTGGTCAGTGCTGCCGCAGGAGGCTGAGCGCTTGTGACAGCCTCTCTTCTTCTCTCCGCATTCATCGGCCCAGGCGCTGGGGGTCTGTGGGAGACACACATACATGAGACCGTCAGACATGAGACAACAACAACAATGCAGTTTGATCATCACGACTGATGGGGGTCTTTCGGCCCTCGGCCAAAATAAACACATTGCAAGAACCAAATTAGCGGTTAACTTGCCATTTAGCTGGATGGTAACTTTACTGGGAACTGTAATGATTACTGGTGTAAACAGAATAGTGCAGGTGATTTAAAGGGTATCATCATAAGTTTATTAAAGAGACAGTTCAAACTAAAAAAATTATTTCTGTCCTCATTTATTCACCCTTCACTTGTTTAAACTTGTTTCTTCTGTTGAACACTTTTTTTTTTTTTGAAAAGGGCTGGTTGATGGGACTTCTATAGTATTTTTTTTTCTTTTGAGGAAGTTCATAGGTCCCAGAAACCAGCATTCTTCAAAATATCTTCTTTTGTGTCCAACAGAAAGAGAATAAATGAGGAGGTCATTTTAATTTTTGAGCGAACTATCACTTTAAGGATGTTTTGTGTTTTCTGGATACATTCTGGGTATACACTGCCTGACAAAGTCGCCTATCCAAGTTTTAGGAACAACAAGTAACTTGACTTCTAGCAAATCATCTAGTATCAGAAGTGGCTTATATGAAAGACAAAGGCCTCTAGATTACGCTTATTTACTTGATTTTGAATTATTTAATTAGGACAGTAAGGTCAGAATTTACTTAGACAAAAAATTATGTAATGTATAGAATATATAATTTCATGGTGCAGTGGAAAATAATGAATATTGTGTATGACTCCCATGAGCTTGAAGGACTGCATCCATACATCTCTGCAATGACTCAAATAACCTATTAATGAAGGCATCTGGACTGGCAAAGAAAGCGTTCTTGCAGGACTCCCAGAGTTCATCAAGATTTTTTAGATTCATCTTTAATGCCTCCTCCTTCATCTTAAGCCAGACATGCTCAATAATGTTCATCTCTGGTGATGGGGTTGGCCAATCCTGGAGCATCTTTAGCTTTTTTGCTTTCAGGAACTTTGATTTTGAGGTATGAGGACTGCTATCCTGCTGAAGAATTGTAATGGGCAGCACAAATGTTTTGATTCCTCAGGCAGTTGATGTTGTCGTCCACTCTGCAGATCTCTCGCATGTCCCTATTCTGAATGTAACCCCAAATCATGATTTTTCCTTCACCAAACTTGATTTCTTCACTAGAACTGATTTCTGTCGGAATCTTGGGTCCATGTGGGTTCCAGTAGGTCTTCTGCAGTATTTAAGATGATTGGGATGATTCCTCAGAAAAATCTACCTTCTGCAACTTTTCCAAATGATCAACTAGAAGTCAAGTTATTATTTGTTGCTCTTACAACTGGGATTGACAACAAGACTTTTGTCAGGTAGTGCATTTGTTTTTGGTCTACTTTAGCCAACAAAACCAAAATAACAGGATCCAGTAATGTTTCATAAACAAGTATGCATACTTTCATGCATATGCTATGAAAATGAAGTAATTGAAACAGGGACATATACGTATGAATGTAAATAAATACCCACATATACAAATTATGGGTCAAAGACAACACCTGTTTTGTTGTCAACATCAAATGTAAAGAAATTATGATATAAATTGAAGTCAGAATTATTAGCCCCCCTGTTTATTTTTTCCCCCAATTTCTGTTTAACGGAGAGAAGATTTCTTCAACACATTTCTAAACATAATAGTTTTAATAACTCATCTCTAATAACTGATTTATTTTATCGTTGCCATGATGACAGTAAATAATCCGACACTACTATACAGCTTAAAGTGACATTCATTCATTCATTTTCTTTTCGGCTTAGTCCCTTTATTAATCTGGGGTCGCCACAGCGGAATGAACCGCCAACTTATTCAGCACATGTTTCACGCAGCGGATGCCCTTCCAGCCGCAACCCATCTCTGGGAAATAAAGTGACATTTAAAGGCTTAACTAGGTTAATTAGGTTAACTAGGCAGGTTAGGGTAATTAGGCAAGTTATTGTATAATGATGGTTTGTTCTGTAGACTATGGAAAAAATATATAGCTTAATTAATTATTTTAATTATTATTTTTGATCTTGACATGGTTTAAAAAAATAAAAAAACTGCTTTTATTGTAGCCGAATTAAAACAAATAAGACTTTCTCCAGAAGAAAAAATATTATCAAACATACTGTGAAAATGCCCTTGTTCTGTTAAACATCATTAGGGAAATATTTTGAAAAGAAAACAAAAAATCAAAGTGGGGCTAATAACTGCACATATACAAAATGAAGAATATAAATTATACTGTAAGTGAAGTGTCTACTAATAACTTTTGTGAAAGTAAAATGTGTAAAATAGGAAGGGAAAAAAACGCCATCCGTCATACAGTGTAACAGCTATAATTCGTCAAAAATGTAATTATTCTGACCTGTAGCTTTTCA
The DNA here is from genome assembly GCF_903798145.1 of Danio aesculapii. Taxonomy (NCBI): domain Eukaryota; kingdom Metazoa; phylum Chordata; class Actinopteri; order Cypriniformes; family Danionidae; genus Danio; species Danio aesculapii. The sequence continues at coordinate 8,427,686 of NC_079443.1, read as the reverse complement.
AAAATATGCAAAAGAATCACTAATCATAGTAAAATGCTTGATTTTTTATTTGATGAAAAACTTTTGTTAACAAATGGATCAAGTGGTTTAAAAGATAACAATTTAAATGAAAAAAAAAAAAAAAGATTAATACACTGTAAAAAAAAGCTATTGGTTACTTTACTTTAACTCCATGACCTTAAAAGCAACAGGTTGACTTTCAAAAAATGAGTAAACCCACTGTAACATGGAGTAATTTGTACACAGTTCACATTTTTAAAGCAAGGGGTTTACTCACTTTTTAAGTCAACTAATCTTTTTGTTGTGTGTATTTTGTATATTCTGTGATCCTTAAATTGTCATCTAAACATTCTAGTTTGACTGATTGTTACACAGACTTACATTTTAGTTGGTGTCTTTTGTAAATATATATTTTTTTGCTGTTAGAAGACCAAAAGAAGATCACAATGCCCCTCATGTTTTAGGGCCATATCAATGGACCGTTTAGCCTGGCCTTTAAATTCATTCATGCACAATGTCACTAAAAGACCCCTGACAGAAGAGATCACCCCATACACACACTAACATACAAACACACACACATAGGCAAAAAGTCGGGGGATGGTGTATCTAAATTAGGATTTCATCCTGCGAACAAACCGCTAAATGCTCATCTTTACACTTGAACTTGGTGCTGTTCTTTGTGAACTTCCTTCCTATATGCAAAAATACAGCTGCTGTTGCCAAAGACAAGCATGGAGAAGCGTGCAGGGTGTCTTTTGCTCAACAGTATGATAACCGCAAACACTCCAGCATGAGAAAAGAGACTGTACACACACACACACACTTATTTTGACTGAACTCAGAATACATATGCACTGTAAGAAATATATGTTAATTAACAGTTTCCGTATTTTCCACTTATTTACGGTTATAAATTGCATTATGAGAGCTTGATCTTTGCTCTGTCGACTTTTAATGTTGTTTTAATGTTAATGTTTAATGTCTAATGTCAACTCTACAGTTTAATAAAGTAACTTTTATTGACATTTAAGTCGTTTAAAATACTATAATATATAAGAAAGAAAAATAGGTCTGTGAAATAACAGAAAATGGACTGGCAGTTTATTACAAGGTTTTTGTATCTTCATAGGGTATATGCGGAGCTAGTGTTTCTTCCCATACTGATAAACTTCCGGTGACTGGTTAATGTGTCTTTTCCCATTTTATACGGTTCCTTTTACAGCATTGATGTTGTAATGTAATTAAAATACAATCAGTTAAATAGACTTTGGCATTCATTTAGTTGCTCAAGCGTAAAACTAGACAAAAAGCTGTTTACTCGCACGTGCCTGTCAAAATCGGCAGGCTAGTGCAGAAGCTTCATTGAATATACTGGGGTAAAATAAATGTTCATATTTTAAAGACATGGCGGGGAAAATGTAATTTATCGCAGTGCTTCTTGTACAATATGAGAGCCACTTTATATCTGATATCACTCAGCCAGTTGAGATCGCTGATTTTTAAGAGACCTTAAACGGGCCATTTTTGTAATGGCATACAGTTACCCGTAAGCTAAAACCTGAGTAAACTCAGGTTACTGACAAATTAAAAGTACTTTAGCATACTTCCGCATATCCCCTATATACAACACCATCCCGAACAATATATCACTTTAAACTATTACATTGTTAATAAAAGTCCCTTTTTCAAAATTGTGAAGGTTAAAAGTTGTTGGATAAAAGATCAAGATCCCATAATGCAATTCAAAAACGTACATAAATGGGATAAAATAAAAACACGAACACCAAAAATACGAAAAACTGCAAATTTACGGATAGTTTTCACAGTGTAGGTCAAAGATGAGATGTCAAAGATTATATAAATAATTCCTTGCCTATATTTTCAAGCATCCCTATTTAAAGGGAAAAATATGATGACATTAGATTCTCTAATATATATCTTAAATCGAATCAAACCTTGGCTGAAGACAAAAAAAAAGATAACATTGCTGATGTGGTCATTGAAGATCTCTGATAGGAACTACATCTGTATGCAACAAAAATATCTTATGGTAAACTGGACACGATATGCAATAAATATTTCACAAAACTGTATGCTACACTGTTTTCTATATTAATTCAGCAAAACTAAAACCACTTTCGGTAATTCATTAATCAGGATTCACTTTTATAATTCACCAGTCTGCATTGGCTTTTGGTAATTCATCAAATTGGATGATAATTCAGCAGTCTGCGTTCATTCATTAAACTGGATTCACTTGTGGTAATTCATCATCATTCACATAGCACCATGCTATACTCCTATTATTTCCATACTATATTCTGTGCCTTATATTATTATTCTCATGCTGGAAATTGTAGTAAATCATTTGTATTCAAACAGTACAGAAAATGTGTTCTGTTTACTATGAACATACATACAAACAAAATAAGTAGACGCAGTATAGGTTTAAAGGTCAATCTCATCCAAAAGAGCTGTAAAACTAAGAACAATCAGTTCTTAGAAAGCCACAGGGAACCTGTTTCAGACACCCTGATAACCCTAATAGTAGAAAACATAACCATTCCTTAAATGTGTGTGTTAAACCTCGCCGAATGTTATAATTGTGTAAAAGAAGGTACTTTGTAGTGACTAACACACAAGCAGAAAACACTTCAGCCACATTAATCTGTAGTCCACGTCAGCCTAGTTTGTTATGGGAATTTTTCAGCTGTGAGAGTGTACACAACATGGCCTTACTTATCATCCACTCCAATCATCTACTGGCGCATAATCACAGACAGTATGTGTACAAACACAAGTGCTAATGAGCATTGAACATTATGCCTGCATGAAATATATCGAATCGAAATATATAGAGAAATAGAGAAATATAGAAATCATGACTGCGATTCCAGGCGTTTGTTTGTACTGCTGCGATATTTGACCAAAATGTAATTAGAAGTTACATAAAAACTTGAATAATAACCAAAACAATGACTCAACGATAAATTTTATTTTTATCAGTCGCCACCTACTGGTGTTTTGATGTAACTGGTATAATGCTTATTTCAGTGAAGGACAGTGACTAATGCTGCGTCCCAATTCGCATACTATCCGTCCTAAATAGTATTTGAAAATAGAATTAGTATGTCCCAAATCGTATTAGGTTGTAGAAAAGAGTATGCCAAAGGTTGCCGGATTTTTTACTATTTGGGGTAAAAATGTTAAGTGCAAAACCGACCATACTCTAACCGCTGATATTGCCCACAATACATTGCGCGTTGGATGTGAATTCGATTAGAACTACAAACGCGGGTGAAAGTGTAAATAAATTACAAACATGGTGGACGCGCGGGACCAACCGTGAAGTAGAGAGGCTTTGGTAAAGATGCTTGTATGAATGTTATTAATATCTAGCCAACTGAAAAATATTTATATTCTCGTTTTCTGTGTTATATTTCATCTGCAACAACAATACTGAACTTATATAAAGACATGTTTGGACATTAACATTAACAAGGTAGGAAATTAAATATGAAGGAAATGTGAGTGATGTGTGGAGGATGACAGGGCTCCTAAAGTAGTATGGCCCAAAGCTTGCATAGTTTTCTGTTACATACTCAAAAGTATATACTTTTCCTTTACAAAAAAAGTACATACTTTTAGGGCGTAGTATAAATATGTGAATTGGGACGCAGCATAGGGTTTTTTATTCACTGCTGTACTTAAGTACATATTTTAAGCATGTATACTTTATTAAAGTATATGAATTTAAGGAAACTGCTATTTTATTCCAAAAAATATTGTATTTTTTTACACCGCTACATTTCCTACGCTGTAAACGAATATTGCTGCTTTAATTTTTTTTTAGCTGAATGAAAAGGACTTTCTGAATGAAAGTCTCAACTTACATCAATCAAACTAAATAAATAGTTGAAATATGATTAACTTATTGAAATAAGTTAATCCATTCATTTTCCTTCAGCTTAGTGCTTTTATTTTTCAGAAGTCGCCACAGCAGAATGAACCGCCAACTAATCTAACAAAAGTGGCAGATGCCCTTCCAGCTGCAACCCAGTAATGGGAAACACCCATACACTCTTACATTCACACACATCACATTCACTTACATTCACATACATCATACACTAAGGCCAATTTAGTTTATTAAATTCACTTATACCACATGTCTTTGGATTAAGGTTAAAACACAAGGACCAGGAGGAAACCCACGCAAACTCTATGCAAACTCCACACAGAAACGCCAACTGGCCCAGCTGGGGCTCAAACTAGCGACCTTCTTGCTGTGAAGCGACAGTGCAAACCACTGCGCCACCGTGTTGCATTAAAATAAGATAATGCAACGTAAAACATTTGTTGTCTTTACTTTATGTCATTACATTGTTTACAGTGTAAATGTAGCTGAGTGAAAAGTTATTTTGAAGTGGAGAAATTGGGATGGATATGGAAATTCATGACACAATTATAATGGCTTCATGGCAATCATGTTTATGACAATTTGTGTTATCTTGGTAATGTCAAGTTGTCATGACAATGACAAAAACAGGTTGTGATGTCTTTGGTTATGTCAAGTTGTCCTCTCAAACAAAGTTCTCTCACCATTTAAATATAAATAAAAAATCTCATAAAATCGCACCGCATAAAATCTCATTCACACACATATCATGATTATAAAAGTGTTATCATAGTCTTGAACACCCCTTCAAGCAAAGAGGTACCCAATGCTGTGCATGTTCATTATCACTACTTATTACACAGCTGTCTGGAAGACTCGATTCTGATTGGTCAGTCGTGACATTATAAGTTATGTTATTCTGAGATAACAACCGCTAAATAACACAGGCTCATCCAGGAACTTGGAATCCCCTTGACCATCATTGAATACGTTAAGTCCTATATACTTGCATCCACATTCCTCTAGGGTGGGTTTCCTCCTGGTCCCCGTGTTGCATCTGCTGGTCTGTCACGGCACATTTTTAAACAGTTTTTGACTGTTTGGCGCCGTCTTGTGAATAAATGATACGTAGGTTAGTCTATGCTTTATTTAGCCAGTTTCGCTTCTGTCAACTTTGCGTTTTTTACTGTTTGGCGCCATCTTATGACTGAATATATCGCAAGTTATTGTATACTCCATAAGCTGTTTTCGTTTCTGTCAGATTTGTATTTAATTAAAGAGTTATTAAGTTATTACAGCTCAGAAAAATGTTTTGTGTCTTTTTTTTATGTTTTGTGGCAAGTAGCTGTGTAATAAGCGAGATAAACTACATCCATGATGGTTGTTTTAGCAGAATAAAGCCCTTCAGACCCCTCCACTTTACATCGGATAAGTCTGTTTGGCTTTATTCTGCGATAACAACCTCCTGGACATACTTTATCACTAAATTATTGAATATTGGTGTATGTCTATTGCTAATATAGTTTTATTTCATGCTCCAGAGGGCATAATAACACACACACAGAGACACACATGCTGAAGCAAACATTTGTTTGTTAAATCACTGGATCAGGGTTTGTCTATGTCCCTCCCGCTGGGCAAATGCAGACTCCCACTGCCGTTAACAGCACGACACCAGAGATTCAGCCTGTGGGTTTACACCATAAACAACTCCAGATCGTTCTACACCCAATACACTCAACATGCCTGCGCTAGCAAGTTCACAAACTTTCACTCAGAACGGTGGATGGGAATTTATTACTGGACGGCGAAGGCCTTATTTAGATATCTGGCAACGTTGAGGAGTGATCTTATGTTGAGGAGGTATGGAAAAGCAATCTTTCCCTCAGCCTTTTCTCAGCCACTCAAAGCTGTGAGTCAAAACTGCACAACGCGGTACAGAAATAATAAAAAATCTTTTGCACTGGAAACAGCCGGAGGCACTAGCTGTCAAAACACAACCAATCAAAAGTACTTTAACAAGGGAACATGCTTTTTTCCAGTGACGTGCATTGGGATATTAAAGGAATAGTTCACCTAAAAATAAACAAAAGTCACCAAAAAAACAGAGGAAAAGTTTTTCTTTTATTGAATACAAAAGAAGATACTTTGAAGAATGCTGAAAACATATAACTATTGACTTCCATAGTAGGAAAACAAATACTATGATATCAATGACATATATATATATATATATATATATATATATATATATATATATATATATATATATAAACACAAGATAGATACAAGATGTGAAGCACCTCAAACTATGGATACTGGAAGCCTGTGCTTGCATTTCTCATGCGGTGTTGCTATCAGTGTGTGAAGAGGGTTGCATTGACAATCCAACACAATGGGCAGCACATTGAACACATTTTATAAGTGGTCAGAAACTTGTAAAAAACTTATGAAAGAATAAAGTTACGTTAAAACCAAGCGCACCATTGTTTTTCTTGTGAAATTCCCAATAAATTGTATGTGTCACATGACCCTCTTCCTATTGAAAAAGCAAAAGTTGGATCTAAGATGGCCGACTTCAAAATGGCCACTATGGTCACCACCCATCTTGAAAAGTTTGCCTACTCACATATACTAATGTGCTATATATATATGTGTGTGTGTGTGTGTGTGTGCGTGTGAGTGTGTGTGTGTGTGTGTGTGTGTTTAACAAAAGAACGAAACTCATAAAGGTTTGAAACAAGTAAAGGGTTAGTAAATGATGACATAATTTTCATTTTTGGGTGAACTATCCCTTAAAATGCAGCCTCTTTTTAATCAAAAAATGCTTTAATGCAAACTCTTAATTAGCAAACCCGTTCACACACACATTGACACACTTTCCTTGGGCCTTAAACACAAATGGGGACAAACATTGTGGTTAAACATTGTGATTCCTCTTTTTCTAACTCTGCACTGCCTGAGGCTCTGTCTCTCTGTCTCTAGACACATAAAACACATACATCCCCATTCACACTCCCCTCAAACAAATACTTAATGTCAGCTGACAACACACACAAGTGTACATACATTCAAGACGGTGCGATTAAAGCCAAGCCTTTGCTCCGACATGCTTGCAGGCAGTAGTACAAAAAAAATGACTTTCCAAATAAATGTTCCTGCACTGCATCAGGAATGACAGTTCATAGCCTGTGCTACTGTTGTTTTAAAACTTCACAGCTGTTGAAATAGTTTACTAATACATTTGGACATAATATATCTGCTATGTTACTACTGCCATCAGGGTCATGTGACATATATGGCATCAGTTGTGTCGCCTTAATGTCATTCACAGATGCTCTCCTGTTGTCTCATTTTCTCAATGAAAGAGAATGTATTTTATCACATTTTCATGTGTGGTGCACTGCAGCTATGGGAACACAATAGTAGAAACCATTAAATACATGTTTACATCAATAAAAAATAACTGTTAATAAAAGCCGACTACGTTTTTGACATGTCAAGTTGATTTAAAAAATGAAGCCGTTTTGATTTGCTTCATTTACACCTTATAGACAAGAAATGTGGCTGTCACTGCACTCTCAACCAAATCAACAGGTTTATAATTCAATTCATAGTTATTTAACCTCATGATTACATGTCTGTCTGGATTACTTGATTCTGATTGGTCAGTCGCAACATTCCAGGGTGTGTTATTCCAAGATAACAACCACTGAATAACTCAGGTTCATCCGGGTTCTTCGAATCATCTTGACCATCAGTGAATATGTTTACATACATATACTTGTCTGTTTCTGCTGCTGCGTTTGACTGTTTGGCACCATCTTATGACTAAATAATACGTAGGTTAGTGTATGTTCCATCAGCTCCATTTAGCCAGTTTCATTTAGACAGATTTGCTTGTAATTGAAGCATAATTAACTATTACTGCTCAGATCAATGCTTTATCTCTAATTTTATGTTTTGTGGCAAGTAGTCATGTAATAAGTGGGATTAAGTACATTCAGGCTGATGTTATTAGCAGAATAAACTCCTTTAGTCTTATACAACATGCAGCCCTCCATAGTTGGTGCAATCTTGTGATTGAATAATACACTATGTGTATGCTTAGTGTATGCTCCATTCAGCCAGTCTCATTTCTGTCAGCTTTGCCTTTAATTAAAGAATTAAATAAAAAACTATTATTGCTCTGAACAATGTTTTGCGTAAATTTTTTTTTTTTATGTTTTGTGAGAAGTAATCATGTAATAAGTGGGATAAAGTGCATCTAGGTGGTTGTTTTCGCAGAATAAAGCCCTTCATTCTTAAATGTACAACAGTGTTTTGCATCGGGCTACCAATAAGCCTGTTGGGCTTTATTCTGCCACAAAAACCGCCTGGATAAACTTTATCCCTTAATTAACAACATTTTTAAAAGCACATTTTGTGTGACCATTGTTGTTGGTTTAGACTGAGTCGCAGTTCAAACATATAAACTAAATGTTTACTAGTTGCCTTAATTTCAAGATCTGAGGTAAACTATCTGCTGGTATTTATTTTCAATATGACTCACACTGGTAAACTGAATAAAGCATAGGTGATTAAACCTGAGGTGATCATTGTCATAGTAGTTTATGCTGTTGTTCAGCCACAATGTCGCAAAACATATAAACCGTCCTGACCCCAGAGCTCTACATGTCGTATATACAGATTATTAAAAGTTTAAAGCAATGTGTTTGCTACTTTTGTACTATTTGTCTTGAGTAAAATCACTGTCCATTGAGACAATTCCCTTTTTCTTTTCGTCTATGCGTTCAAAATAATAAGTACATTCTCGTGATTATTTGTGACTAATTTTAATTCAGCAATTTATTTTTTTAAATCTGATTAATTAAACTAAAAAGTAACTCATGTTGCATTTTCAAAAAAGTAACTCAAATATTACTACTTATTTTTAAAAAGTTACTTTACTTGTTAAAAAAAGTCATAATATAACGCAACTCGCGTAATGCATCACCCACAACCCTGGTCAGCACAATGGTGCACAGTTGATCACTTGACATGTGGCACACTTGGAATAGAATTTCTGTAACATTTCTGTAGGATTTCTGTTTTGCAAAGTTTTAATAAAGAGAACGTTTATTCAATTATGTTGCAGTTGGATTTTTATGGCGACAAAAATAAAGTTGTTTTTCTTGAAATCTTTGTTTTCTTCTCAAGCAAACATTATAATTTTTTTAAAATTTGATCAAATATTTGACTTTTTTGCATAAATTGGGACATGCTACTCAACTCATATGCTGTTTAATATACTTTGATATGTACTGTAATGTTTACCAAAGTTAATAAAAACTTTCTTTACATCTTAACCAATATTACTATTCCCCTTATTTAGTATTTAGAGTAAAAAAAAAAAAAAACTGAGTTCAAAATTAAGTTTTAGTCAAAAATGCATCCGAGTGAAAACATTTAAATTAGTTTTTTTAAAGTAAAACAATCTTTACCACACTTTTGATGTGACACGTCTTAAGAGTGAAACTGGAACAAAGAAAAAAAGTAGCATGCAGATTCTAAACCCTGTGTGTGCACCTGTTGATTAAAACATTAGTCACCTTGGTGATGATGACAGTTGACAGGAAAGGCATTTCAAATAAAAAAAAGTAACTATTAAAATGTCTACAAATAAAGAAAATGATTAGCTCTTTTCATGCAGATTTATAATATATGGTGGAAAGGTATCAGACAAGTTGAATGAAATATTTAAACAGAGAACGGAGCAAAAGAATGAGAGAAAGTGAGCTGTGGCTGAACGAGGCAGAAGGATAAAGTTTCTCTTCATAATTAACTTCATGGCCTGTGAACCTCCACGAGCCGAGCCGGAGGAGCACAGCGTACCTCTCCTGCCCTCCCTGCATTTATTCCTCTAAATTCCTTTCTTTCTTTGTTTAATTAATCCGCGCATGTGCTTCTTTGTTCCATCGTTCTTTTTCTGCTCTCCCGCTATTGTTCTGCTGGTTTCCTCGCACTCATCCTGATCCCTCTTTTCTTCATCTCTTTTTTTTCTTCTCCTCTTCGTCGCTGCCTACTCCTTTAATACGCCTTTGCTTTTTCTACCTCGTTTTCTCTTTCAGGCTCTCTGCAGGTTTCCTCTTTTCCTGTGTGTGCTGAAGTGAATGGTGACCGAGTGCCCTGTAATTATGTGCCATTCAGATTACTCTGCATCACATGGGCTCATTTACACTGGGTATAAACATCTGCCTTATGTAAATTTAAACAAAAAAATCGAACGCAATTAAGAAAGCAAAAAATCGACTATTTTAGATCCATTTACAAACATGTTTTGAGCAGTATGGTCACTTTCTATATACAGTGCTCAGCATATATAAGTACACCCCTCACAAATCTATCTTTTAAATTCATATTTAAACTATACAATATTATATTTGTGCATATACCATAGATTAGTCACTACTGAAGCCAAATCTGGAGCTTATCTAACAAAATAACTTACGATAACGGACCAAAAACTAGTACATCCAAATATCTGTGTTATAGAAAAATATGAAATACAAATTTAAAATAGAGGAGAAATCAAGAGAAGCAAAAAAAAAGGAAAAATCTAGTCGAAATTTTGTAGGTTGTAATTTTTTTTCGCAATATTTTGCTTAAAGTTAATTGTATTCTTTCAATTTCTAAATATGTTTGGTGACTAAAATAGCAATTTAATAAATATATCTGTTTTGTTTAAATGCACCAAAATACTTTGCCTATATTCACTTAGAAATGGATAGAAAGGAAAAGTTCAGATGCAAAACCCTCTTAATCCATCAGACCTCTTATCTTGTAAATAGCCATTTTTTTATCAGGTTCCTCTGATTAAGTTCAGAAGTTTTATTTTATATGTAATGATGAGGTTATTAGCAAGTAAATAAAATACCTTTTTTTCAAAAATGTAATGCAATTTTCTCTTGCATCAAAACCAGCTAAATCCACTTGTGCTTTTTATGCAAAACCCTCTAAATCCACCTATTGGAACAAGACAGTGTATTTAGTTGAAAATCACTAAAGATGCTATTAGAAATTATTTTACCAAATATAAAACACATTAAACAAAGCACTAAAATTAAAATATATAAATCTGTCAAGTAAGTGGCGGTTCATTCCGCTGTGATAAACCAGGGAAAAAGCAGAAGGAAAATGAATGAATGAAATTTGTCAAGTAAGTGCATTAATCAATAACATTAAAATTGACATTAACTAAATCTTAACTATCTGCTGTCATTTCTGACATTTGAGATTTAGATTTAATGTAAGTAGAGCAATGTAAACTTTGTAAGCATTGTAAGCTCGGTAGATTCAAATAACGTACTGTAAAAACATTGTGAAACATCAATATCTGTGCATTGACCATTATATAAAAGCTTATCAGATGTATAGGTGTTATAAAGTAATATAAATAATGTATAGTTTTATACTTTATATTTATTTTTTAAAAAATAGCTTAAATTAGCAAATAAAACACAAGGTGGGCCTACTGGGCAAAAAGGGGATGTCTCTCAGACACTTTTAGAAGCTGTCATTCATTCATTGTTACCATACTTAAGGTCTTGATCACTTGTTTGTCCTCAGCATCTTAACTGTCGTGAAACGCAGTTGCCGTTTATTGTATAGTAAATCAGTATCAGAGTAGCGTCGCTGTGCAAAAAATCGTTATGAATGCATGTTACACTTCCGACCCTACATTGTGTTTTCTTTTTCTTGTGAGTTTTGAGGTAAGGGACGTTTTCATTTGCCATTCACTGAAAGTCGGACAGGTTTATGCAGTTCATCAAACTTCATCTTATAAAGTCGAAATTGAAAGCAGAATGAAATGCTCTCCTTATAAAAGCCAGCTTGTCAGCGTGCTGCTACATTGAAAACATATGATTAGATTCACGCTTTCTGATTGGTTCTAGGGATATAGAGGCTTTTGCTGTCAAAGGCAAGTGGCGTTTAGCGGCTTTTGCAAACAAACTGTCATTTCTGAATGCGCTGACACTGTGATTTAGATGATTTGAAGCAAATCGATTTGTTAATGGTGTACTTTGTGCCTAAAGCTTTCACTCAGTGTTATTATCTTATTATTGGCGAAAGTGGCGTTTAGCGGCTTTTGCATCTGAACTCTTCAAATATTCATTTTCAAAATGGGGTGTTCTCAATTATGCCGAGCACTGTATTTACAAGGTGTTCTGCATTTACTAATCTGGTTCAAGAAGCTTGATCCATTTTCGATTTTGAAAACTTTTTTGGATACAGTTTACACCTGTAATTATTCATTAATGTAGATCAATAGTGGTTTCTGCTTACACCTCTTTTTAAAGTGTTATTCCTTTATGAATGTAGTTTAAGCAGTTTGTCCTCTTTTCAGATTCTGCAACATTTTGGACCCTGTTTACATCTGTAAGTAAAGAATCCATTTATGAATATGGTTTAAGTAATGTGATTCTTTTAGCCAATACAAAAACGTTTTTAAATCACTTTCTTTAGAACTTAAATAGCATTTTGAATCCTGTTTATGTTGTTCATTCATGAATGTAGTTCAGCTCAAGTAATATGATCACTTTTCAAATTCGACAACATTTTCGAACCCATGTACACTTGTGATAACAGAATCCATTTATGGGATCACTTTTCCAATACAAAACATTTTGAATCCTGTCTAATACTGTTTATAAAGTGTTGTTCACTCATGAATGTACTGTAGCTCAAGTAATGTGATCACTTTTCAAATTCAACAACATTTTGAACTTGTTTACACCTGTGAGTAAAGAATCTATTTATGAATGTGGTTTGAGTAATGCAATCACGCTTCCTATGCAAAAACATTTTGAATTACTTCCACACCTGTTTATAACTTTCTTCAGTAATATAAGAACATTTTGAAACCTCTTTGCATCTGTTTATAAAGTGTTGTTCGTTTATGAATGCAGATCAAGTATTGTGATCACTTTTCAAATTTGACAACATTTTAGACCCTGTTTACACCTGTGAGTAAAGACTCCATTTATGAATGTGGTTTGAGTAATGTGCTCACTTTTCCAATACAAAAATGTTTTAAATCCTGTCTACTCCTGTTTATAAAGTGTTGTTCACTCAAGAATGTACTGTAGCTCAAGTAATGTGATCACTTTTTGGACCCTATTTACACTTGTGTGAAAGATACTGTCCATTTATCAATGTGGTTTGAGTTATCTGATCACTTTTTCCAATTTAAACATGTTTTGAATCCTGTTTATACCTGTGTGTAAAGTGTCTGCTTATGACAGTGGTTTGAATAATTTAATCACTTTCTTCAGTAATTCAATAAAATTGTGAATCCTATTTACACCTGTTTATAAATGTTGTTCACTCATGACTGTAGTTCAAGAAATATGATAACTCTTCAAATTTGAAATAATTTTAGACCCTGTTTACACCTGTGAGTAAAGAATCCATTTATGAATGTGGTTTGAGTAATGCGATCAGTTTTCCAATACAAGGACATTTTGAATCTTGTTCCACATCTGTTTATAAAGTGTTGTTCACTCATGAATGGAGTTCAAGAAATGCGATAACCTTTCAAATTCAGCTATATTTTGGCCCCAGTTTACACCTGTGAATAAAGAATCAATTAATAAACGTGGTTTGAGTAATGCGATCACTTTTTTCAATCTGAAAATGTATTGGATCATGTTTACACCTGTGTGTAAAGTGTCTGCTTCTGAAAGTGGTTTGAATAATTTTTATTCCAGCATATATTTTACGCAGTGGATACCCTTCCAGCTTCAACCCAGTAATGGGAAACACCCATAGACACACAATGTAGTTTAGTCAATTAACTTATAAAGCATGTCTTTGGACTGTGGGGGAAACTGGCGCAAACCCACGCGAACACAGGAAGAACATGCACACTCTGCACATGAATGTCAGCTGACCCAGCTGAGACTCGAACCAGCAACCTTCTTGCTGTGAGGCAACAGTGCTAACCACTGAGCCATTGTGACGCATTCGAAAACATGTTGCAGCCATTTACAATTTTAATTAAAGCATCCATTTATTAATGTGGTTTGAATAATTAGATCACTTCCCAAATTTGAAAAAAAGTTTTGACTTTGTTTACACAATGTAAAAAGTGATTAGCTACAACAGTAAACCCGTTGCCTTAAACGCAGCAAGTTGATTTGACTTTTAAAAGCCAGTAAACCCACTGACTTAACTTTTATAATTATGCCCATAGTTTGTTTACTTAATAATTATAAGAAGTATAATTTATTTAGGTATATTAATTTATTTGAAATAAACTAATTGGTTTTTACAGTGCACCTGTCTCAGCAAGCCTTTTTTGTTTTTAAAAGATGTCTAATAGACGTCTAAACATAGTCGTCTTGGGTAAAACAAGACTAAACTTGGACTGTCAGTAAATATCTAATAGACGTCTAAGAATAGGCCAGAACTAGACTAGTCATCAAATAAACAGAAATGAATGACTACACATATACAGCTCAAGTTTAGCCTTGTTTTAGCCAAGCTGTCTACGTTTAGATGTCTAATAGACGTCTATTAAATACAAAATTGTTTGCTAGGTGTGTAAGTGCTGTTTATTTTGTATCTGGTTATTATGTCTCACACAAAAAAAAATCTGACTCCAGTCTAATTTCCAGTCCTGCAATATTTTGATTCTGTGATGGCTCAATCTGACTGCTTTTCCGACTGTTTTGAGATAGACAACAAACAATTAATCTCTTTTTCTCACTTCTGTGTGTATGTGTGTGTGTGTGTGTGTTAGGCCTTTCAGCTGTGCTGCTCTACAGCAGTCCGTCTCCATGACTGATTCTGTTGTGTTGAGCTCAGGACTGACTCGCTCTCAGAGCCACAGCCAACTGCCAGGATCACTTCCTCCTTCCCAGCAGTTTAAGATTTCCAGTGGCTACACACAAACACGGCTCTGTTCAGCAGCTGTGGACGCGCTGCAGAGGGGGATTCTCTGCTGAGGAGAGGAGCATCTGTCAGGACAGACGCGGCCCGTGTGATACTCGCTTTCACACGCATTTACAGATACACAAGCAGTTTGTCAGTCTAATTTAGAAGTTTGGGCCATGGATTTGACATTGATAATGGACTATGTGGTTTGACTTGTCTTTTCTGCAAAGCTCACACAGGGATTAATTGTCTCTATTGCCTGACACATATAAGCCCAACCCTGGCTAAATCTTCCATGTATAAAGCCCTGGCTTATATATATATATGTATATGGTAAATATATATATATATATATATATATATATATATATATATATATATATATATATATATATATATATATATATATATATATATATATATGTGTATTCTGCTGTGGTGACCCCTGATAAATAAAGGGAGTAAGCCGAAAATAAAATGAATGAATGAATGTATGTATTTATATATATATATATTTATATATATATATATATATATATATATATATATATATATATATATATATATATATATATATATATATATATATATATATATATATATATGTATATATATTGTATATATGTATTAGGGCTGCACAATATTGAAAAAAATATGACATTGCAATATTTTGATTCCCTGCAATATATATTGCGATATAAATGACTTAAATAGCTCTATTTGGAAATAATTCATTAATTTAATTTGATTGGGATGATTCTGGAGGGGATTGAATCATTTGCATAAAATGTATTTAACTAATATTAAGCATTGATGGATCAAAGATACAAATGAAAAAAAGGGCTTTACAATTTTCTCGGGAGTCTTAAAAGTATTCAACTACAGAAATTGAATAATAAAATGTAAACCAGCACTGAATAGTCTTCACCGTATTAAAAATTCTATAAATTTTACCTTTATTAAAGTTACAAATTCTAAAATTTGTTGTTCCTAAATGCTTTAAACTCTCCTGAAATGCTCGCACAAACACATGCAAGTGATAATTTTAACTCTATTATGGTTACACTTTGCAATTGTGGTTCCTGGAAAACTATAATATGTTATAACTCAACATTGCAGATCCTGCGGTGCCAGCATAGCGTACATTGAGATATCGATGCTGAAATGATGAATATATAGTGCAGCCCAAGTTTGTATGTATGCATGTATGAATGTATTTATTTTGTAGAATGAGTATAAATAAATTTGTATTGCTTTTATTGTCAACTTCTGGAAAGCCACAGGTCGAGGATGAATATTTCCACTGCGTAAGGTATCATGGTGATAACATTTTTGTAATACCATGGATCCAGGTAACTGATATTTGAACAGAAAAAAAAATAGTAACAAAGGTAAAGGGAAGCATGAGTGTGGCTGTATTTGGTATAGGTGTGTGTGTGTGTGAGAGAGAGAGAGATGGCTGAAGTTACAGTAGGGCCTACGCTCAGAGTAGATTAACGCAGAAACAAAGGGCTCTTTATAAACACAGGGGCGCTGTGTTTGGACTCGCTTTGAAGCACAGGTCATGAGTGGAGGCCCTGGGTGTGTGATGTAACCCCAGTCAGCCAGTGGAAACTCATGAGCAAAGTCACTGAAGTTTAGTAGAGCATGAAACAAAGTGCAAAAATATGCAAAAATTGTGGTGGAAACGAAAAAGAGGACACAAACCACCCTCACAACACATCAACTGTGACAGATGTCACAAAAAAGAAAGACAGATGGGAGAACCCCAGTTACATTCAATAGCCTGAAAATTTGCATTTCCTGACCAAAACTATAGTCTTAGGACTCAAAATAAATGCTAGTTGTTGCTTTTAGTAAGGGCCTGAAGTGTATTTGGAAAATTATACAGGCTTATGCTGTGTTTACACCAGATGTAGCGTGCGCGAACAAATGGTGCTATTCGCGCGGAAATAGATGCTTGAATATTTTAAGATTACTCGCTTCATTCGTGCATCAAATTCACTTCACAATAGACGTGGATTGACATCATGGGCAGGGCTTCTGTCTGCCCGGTGACTGTAGCTCCATTGCTAAATGGCTAACATTAATTTTATTGAGATAATCGCTGTGCTTTATGTGCTTTAGGAAGGCTGAAAAACAGCATAGATTTGTTCGGCTCCATGTCTGAGTCCTGTAGATTCTTTCAGAGGTGCACCCAGCTCTGTGAGTTCATCAACTTTTCCAGAAATTATACCTGGATGATGGATGCTTTAAGCAGTGCTTCTGACTGAGCCAAGCCCAGTTTGATGAACTGTTGTCCCATGTCAGTAGGAGGATTTCCCCTCGTGACACCAACAACAGGTAGCACCTGTTGTCATAATTACACTTTTACAAGAGAAAGCTCCTGATTGGTTAACACGGCGCGACTGTCTGCTGAAGTTGAGATTTTCCAACTCGTTAGAAAACGCTGAACTTGCACTGCTTCATTCTCGAAGCGCGTCGTTTGCGCCGCCTCATTCACACAAATTGCGCCACAGGATGTCTAATCGCATCTGCATTGACTAAACATGTAAATCACTCGTGCTTGACGCTTCAGCTGCGTCTGGTTTCACAGCATTAGAAGGGTTTCTTTAAAAATGTATTGCTACAAATTCCTTCATCAAAAAAAGGTAAAGTAATCCAAGCACAATGATATGAAAAGTAATGTAATCTGATTACTTTTGGATTCATGTAAATAAAGTCAAGTAAAAAGCTATTTGATAACAATATTTGCATTAACTGAAATGTCATTGGCATAAACAGCCAACTTTCAGTTTTCCATGTATGTTTAAGATTATGTTTAAGATCTAGCATGGATTGATGTGTTGTTGAGACGTGTAAAGTGGTGCTAACATAAATTGATGTGTTGTTAACATGTTTCCAGCATGTTAAGCATGATTTAGCATGTTGTAAACATGTTTAGAACGCTTAAAACAAGCCAGCTTTATTGACAATATGTATTATTACAGTGTGGACTTGTAACTTAGAATATAAACAGTTGAAGTCAGAATTATTAGCTCTCCCCCCCCCATGTTTATTTTTTTCCCCAATTTCTGTCTAATGGAGAGAATAACTCATCTCTAATAACTGATTTCTTTTATCTATGCCATGATGACAGTATAATATTTTACTAGATATTTATCAAGTCACGTCTATACAGCTTAAAGTGACATTTAAAGGCTAATCATTTTGTCCTTAAAATGGTGTTTAAAAAATTTAAAACTGCTTTTATTCTAGCCAAAATAAAACGAAGAAGACTTTCTCCAGAAAATTTTTTTTTTATCAGACATACTGTGAAAATTTCCTTGCTCTGTTAAACATCATTTGGGAAATTTAAAAACGTAAAAGAATTCAAAGCGGGGCTAATAATTCTGACTTCAACAGTATATATTTTTAAAGGCCAAGTAGTTGTCATTATGTTGGCCCCACCATTTAAAAGGCTTAGTATGCAGAAGTATTTCAACATAAACTATTAAATTACCTCCAATCCATCATTTTATAACAGTATTTTAATTTTATAACAATATAACAGATTACACGATTTATCCAACCCAAGCTCATCATTGATACGTACCCTTACATACATTTCTGATGATCGCAAAATACGTGTTTCTTTGCAGTTTTTGCGAATCCACGAGAGGCCGCTGTGTACGCTTTTTTAGATCTCAAATTTCTTTCATGAGTGCCATTTGCACCTGCTGTTCTCACATAAATCCACCAGAGGCCACTTTCGACTGACTGACCGACTGACTGACCAACACCCTCACCCACCCTTTTTCCTAAACCCAACTGACAGTGTTTTCAAAAGCAAAAAAGAGCCCTTGCAAACACCTGATTTTTACCACGTTTTCAGATCTTACCACGTTTACCCTGTTATTTACTACTTTATTTTATTTTTTGCCTTTTGTTTTTGTTTTACCTGCTTCCTGGACATGTTCTTCCTCACACTTCAACACCGTCGTCGCAGTAAACTCCTCTCTGCATCTCAAGTCCGCCAACGTACATGGCGAGCTACTGGTCAAACTGGTAACAGCAGAAAAGCTGTCCACATGGATGCAAGCATTCAGCTGGCAGCGCGAAAAGAAACCATCAGCGGTGTCAAACCACCCCCATAGCATTCGTTTTAAAGACGAAATACAGCCATACGTAACTCTGGTTACATAACTCACGCTTTCCAGAAATGTATACAGGGGCATGTTTTCACAATGAGCCTGTGTTGGATTTATAATTTATTTTACTGTCATCAAGAATCCACATACATTATGAATGTAATTGTCTGATACTGCTTTGCTAGTTTTGATTGTAATTTCAGTACAAGTTGTTTACAGAAGTGATTACATGCTCCTATTGGCTAGTGTCACCCACATGACTGAACTCATCATGGAACAATGGACGAAAACATTAAACATAAGCTACAGACATGACTTTGGTTGTTGTGCACTATGACACACTACACCAGTAGAAATGACTGACACACACCTAGCAAAAACTGATAAAAGAACTGTTGACATTTAAGCATATTTCTCTGTTGATAGTGGGGCTGGAGGGGTTGGGAACGGTACACTAAAACCCTGACAGAAGGCAGTTTCAGGTCCTCAGTTGAGAGCTGAGCACTGTCTGAATAATCTGCCAGCTAAGCTTTTCTGTAACCTTATAAGCGCCACACAGAAGGGAATACAAGTCGTGAATTCCCCTCGGACGGGCTGTTATTCGGCATTCACCTGTCTCTCTTTCGCCAGCACTGGAGAACACAAGGCCTGTTACTGAGGCAGAGCCAAACCTTACCACAGGCTTTCAGAACACTGAACACCACTGTTGGAAAATAGTTCAGATTTTTAGCCTGTCAGTGCAGAAGGGGATTATCATGACAAAAAGAACTTTCTTGTTAAAAAGTAACAAAGCTGGCAGGGCCGCTGAGGTTTGTGGGCCGAATGTGCACACGGTTACAAATGTACTGCGCTTGTTAAAGGTTAACACTTTTCTTTCGCAGGTAAGCGGTGTTGTAAAGCTTACTAATGGAAATCCCCCTGGCGACAGCGCAGATGTATCCCACAGCATATTTTTCTGGCCTAAAAAAGGACTTGTCACGTCAGAAAATCAGTGTGATTGCTTAATGTAGGTGAGCGTCTTTCTACATGCTGGGAAAGGAATGCACGTGCACACATTTATCTCCATAAACTGAGAGCTCTCTGATGGCACACGCATTCCACACATATCAACCCAAATCTAGGTCCAGTTGTAGGTGGTTCAAATGAAAGCATGCCTTTTTTAAAGACATGACTAAAGGAAATGTGAGCGGTGTTTGTCCATGCAAAACCTATTGATGTGACTTGTCTTGGTGTTGCAATGGAATTGTTGGCATGTTGCTAGGGTGTTCTGTGTGGCAGCTCAACAACATGTCTCTATTGAACTTCACAAATTACTGCATTAAATGAGGTGATGGGGTTCATTTTGCCGTCTTGAAAGATAAATATGTAATTGTCTATCTATTCAATGAGAGGCCATTCATACAGAACCTGTTCTTGAGTTTTAAAAAAAGTAGGGCACAGTGCGGAACAATTGAAAAGGACATTCTGAAATCTGAACTTCTTTTAACCTGGCCAAAAAGTAAAATCAGCCAGACACTGCAGAGCGATCAAATATGTACACATTTAAAAAGGACAATAGTAACATGCTCATTCCTTTTCATAATTTGTAAGCAACTTTTTATAATAAAAATAAATGTTATCATAATACTTCTGTTTAGTTTTGAAATTATAAATGATACGTTATATATTCTTTTTGTATAATATATATTTAAGGCATGGTATAGTAAAGGGGTGCCCAAACTCAGTCCTGGAGGGTTGGTGTTCTGCAGATTTTAGCTCCAACTTGCCTCAACACACCTGCAAGGATGTTTCTAGAAAGCCTAGTAAGAGCTTGATCTGTAAGAGCTGAGCCCAGGTGTGTCTGATTGGGATTGGAACTAAACTTTGCAGGACGTCGGCCCTCCAAAAATTAGTTTGAGCACCCCTAGTATAGTATATTTCAGGCAGTGCTAGATTGATTTAATTTATGTTGCCTCTAAATATTATTATAATCAAGTTTTCACAGTGTTTAAAGACAGAATTATATATACAGCGGGGGAAATAAATATTCAACACATCGCCATTTTTCAGAAAACATATTTCTAAAGGTGTTGTTGACTTGAAACTTTCACCAGGTGTTCATAGCAACCACAGAAATCCATGTGTGCAAAGAAAACAAATCTAATTAGTTTATAAATGAAGTTATGTGTAATAAAATGAAATGACACAGAGGAAAAAAGTATTAAACACATGAAGAATGGAAGGTCTAGAAAGGGGTGAAAAGCCCAGACAGCAACTAAAATCTTTCAGGAGTTATTAAGCAACTCTCTGCCCTTTGTCAGTGTAAATTAATATTAGCTGCTTCAGTTCAACCTCTACATTGTCAGGATGATGAAGACGAAACCAGGGGGAACATTTCACTCTAGCTATGTTTCTACCCAAAAATCCGAATGAACTTTATGCGCAAAACTGGATTATCGCATAAATGACCTGCGAATAAAGCAGCGTTTCCATCCGACGAGTCAAAGCGAACAAAATCGTCACTTCCTGATTAACTGGCGCCAAATATCAACCGTAAAAACTGAATTTGCTGCAGTAGTAGAAGCTGCGTTGATTTTTTTCTTCACCTAATAGATGACTTGCGCCTCAGAAGGCAATCCTGACACGCAGTGAACGCGCGGTGGCGTTTGAAGGTATCAGATGCGGAGCACAAACGCTCTTGTTTCTAGAGGTCATCAAAAAGAATGACCAAAACAACATTTCAGATGTTTTACAGTGTGCTCAGACTGCTGGTTTGCCCATTCACACACATTTTCATCATCACGTGATCTCTTATCACAAAATCGTATGACCTTTTTTAATGCGCATACTGAAATTTGTGTGGTAAAAGTGTTTCCATCGTAGTTTATGCGCATCTTTCCTTGTCGAATAAAAAGTTTATCCTACTCAGTTATGTGCAGAGTAGGATTTTATGTGCATTTTCAAAATTTATACCCATTTTGGCGTTTCCATCAACCATTTTTTTTGCACACATGCAAAATGCACATAAAAATAGGTGGATGGAAACATAGCTAATGATCCAAAACATAGCCAAAGAAACTCTCAAATGCTTTCAGAGAAAGAAAATCAAGCTGTAGAATGGCCCAGCCAATCACCTGACTTGAATCCAATAGAAAATACAAATTAAAGATCAGATTTGATAGATGAGACACACAGAACCATCAAGATTTTTACACTCTGTTGAAGTCTGTGAAAAAACTCACGTGACTTCATTCTCCATATGAGAGCTGCCATTACCAAAAAAACTTTTATATAAAGCATAAAATCATTTTCAGTAGTTCAGTAGTACTTTCTCCTTGTGTCATTCTGTTGTTATTAAACTTAACAATTCTTTTATTTTTTAATTCGTTTTGTTTTATTTTTATGTTTGCATTGTTTGGGTTTTTACCAAATTCTGGTTTAATTCCATATCATTCCCAGAAAAAAAAAACATGATGTGTTGAATACTTTTCCCCCCACTGTATATATAATTTATCAATTTACAATACATTTTTACTTATTTATTTAGATTTTTATTAGTTTATCATAAACAATGAGAATATTATATACAGTATATGCATTTAGATTTCACTCATTCCAAAGAAAATCATCTAAATTTAGCTGAAAACAGAAAGAAATGATGACAAAGTAAAAAACAAACAGTTATTATAGTGGCATTCACAACATTTATTATATACATCTAGCCTAAATAAATGTATTTAAGGTGATATTGAAACTATTTGCTTGTAGGAATGGGAAATTCACTACACAAAAGCATAAGTTTAGCAGAAATTAGAACGTGAACATTTTATGCATGTTTTCCTTGCTTAAAGGTGTTTGCATTTTATATACCATTAATTTTGTAATACGAGTCACAGCATACTTCAGGTGTTAAAATGTTTTTATATTCCAAAAAGTAATGGAAACAATCTCAACATTTGCCAATGGAACATTTTCTGCCCCAAATTTGTATTTACTATCCACTTGTTAAGTGTGATGTCATGCGAAGTGGCTTCCGGTTCCAAGCGCTCTATCAAACTGTATGGAGAGACTCAACAAATGGTAATAATAAACGTTTACAAAGCGTTGTAATACTTTAGATGTAATCACAATCGCAACATATATATATATATATATATATATATATATATATATATATCCATGTCTAATGTCCAATGGCCAGAAAATGATTTATTTTTGATAAATTGTTAAAATATCCAAATTGTTAAAGTCCAGAGACTATTGTGTACACCATGATTTTATATAAAATTCACTTTAATGTGTGTTATGACCAAAAAGTGGTCATAAACGAGTATTTTCTCCATTCAAACGAGTAGCAGCAGACCGTATTTCATATCTCAGAACTTAACAAGTGGATATAACAAAAGAAATCTCTTGAGTTTGGAGGCGGTATTGATATTTTTTCGAATAAATCCTATCCCTAAGTCACATTATTTAAGATATCAATCACAAATGATGCCATGCCAAAGAGTTTGTTCAAAATTTTCCTCTTCCAATGAGCAACAATAATAGTGGAGCTCATACTTGCCCTTGCAAGCACTACTAAAACTGGTATGACAATGTATTTCCACACAAATACCTCAACATCGACAAATTTCATCTTGTATACTTCAAAGACGAATGTAGTTTGTTTTTTTACCATCAAGAACCCAGAGGGCCAGTCCATAACCATGAGAAAAGTTTCTATGCAGTAAAAAACCATTCCCCATTTTTAAAAAAAGTGTTTCAGAAATTTCATTCCATCAACCTTCTCCCCAGGGTGTGAGCTGATGTAATTTCAGCACGCATTTATCTTAAATGAGGAAGTTTTCAAGTCTGGCTTCTTGAGAACAGTTCTGAGCACAGCTTAGTGTGCGTGTCTGATCAGGTTTCTTTATTATTGTAATTATGATGTGCCGTGGCAGAGGGCTTATGTGCAACTCGTCTCCATGACTTTCTCAGGACGTCTGACGAAGCATGAAACATAACCTACAGCATTAGATCCAGCAGCTTGAACGCGTGTGTGAAGCACACTCCATAGAAGCACAAAACCGCTACCTCACAGAACGCAGTCTCACACTCTGCTGATCCTTTACGTGCCATAAATCTGTTACAGCTGGTGTATACAGATTCACACAGAGCGCATTTGTGTGTGTGTGTGTGTGGCTGCATATTTCTCTGCTGCACACAGGAGGCAGGGAGAGCAGCAAAGGCCTTCATTCCTTGTTGTTGTTTGGTCACTAGGTGTGAGCTCAGCTCCCTGGCAACTGACACCGGCGTACAGATCCAAGATCTGGTTATTTTGGCGTGATGGTCCAGGGAAAAAAGAGCGAGCTCTGCAAATGTCGTCCAAATTCCACACTCGCCTCCAACTCGGCAAGTTCCCTTTGCGCTCATTGTGAGACAGACACACTGCTGACAAAAAGAGCTGGGTGGAGATCTGGGATCTCCAGAGGAAAACACACACTCTACATACACACACACACACATGCTAAAAAACTTTGATGAGAAAGTGTAAGAAAAAACCCCAGAGAACCAGGACGTATAATCTGTCATGCTCTTGCTAATGATTCTGGGATGACTGGATTTGAGCAATCTAAATGAAAACCATGCCTCTGATATCACTTCCTGCTCACTCATGATAGCAGATGTAAAACTCAAATAAATACAAGACTCAACAGCTTCAAATATACAGTTGAAGTCAGAACTGTTAGCCCCCCTAAATTATTAGCCCCTTTTTTTGTTTATTTTTTCCCCCAGTTTATTTTTAATGGAGATAAGATTTTTTTCAACACATTTCTAAACATAATAGTTTTAATAACTCATTTCTAATAACTGATTTATTTTATCTTTGCCATGATGACAGTACATAATATTTGACTAGATATTTTTGAAGACACTTCTATACAGCTTAAAGTGACATTTAAAAGCTTAACTAGGTTAATTAGGTTAACTAGGCAGGTTAGGGTAATTAGGCAAGTTATTGTATAACAGTGGTTTGTTCTGCAGACTATCGAAAAATATTTCGCCTAAAGGGGCTAATAATTTTGACCTTAAAATGGTATTTAAAAAATTTAAAACTGCTTTTATTCTAGCTGAAATAAAACAAATAATACTTTATCCAGAAGAAAAAATATTATCAGACATACTGTGAAAATTTCCTTGCTCTGTTGAACATCGTTTGGAAAATATTTTAAAAAAGAAAAAAAATCAAAGGGGGGCTAATAATTCTAACTTCAACTGTGTATGTATTTTCAATTATGTGCATTCTTAAAGTTAAAGACTCTTCTCAGGCACATTTTAACATTCATAGAAATTTTTATTCCAAAAAGATTCCTTAAAGTGGAAAAAAGTTAATCAAACATCGGCGTGTAAACTTGATCACCTTCTCATAGCTTTAAAATGTCTTTCGGCGGGCAACGTGTGTGTTATGGTTTTCACTCTGTTTAAGTGAATATGTTTATATTTCTATTTTTTCGTTGTGTAAATCTATCGTGTATAAAACTTGTTTTGATGTGAATTTGCTGCTTTAAGTGAAAAAAGTGAACAGGTTAATAAGTAAGGTTGATAAAAATACATTTTTCCTTGTAGAAATGCTTGGTTAGGGGCTGATCACACCGAAAGCGCATGTACGTTCTAAAAACGTGAGGCCCACCACACTGCCTTTTTTGTTGACAAGAATAAAAAAGAAGCGCGGTGCTCTTTTTTATGTCGCTAGGCAATGACTGAATCAGCTGTGTATTGTGCGAGAGTGTTGCTGTTGATATTGGTATAATTTTAATATTTAATAATATTGTGATATTCAAGATTTGTGAAGTCAGATAACTACGGATAATTCAAAACAGCAACTCCAAGTCTCTCTCTCCTTCAAAAAAACAAAAAAAAAAAAACAAGCCTCTCTTCCATCTTTGAAAGTCTCAGTTTTTGTCTAGACAACACAAACACAGCAGGCACCTCAACGGAAGCCCCGCCTCTGCTTTCATTTGATTGGAGAATGAAAAAGACGCGACTGACATAACAAGCTTTTTCACTCAGAGTTTTTCAACTTTAAGCATAAGCAGCGAGCAAAATGCTCACGGACGTTAGAAAATCATCCAAAAAACGCAACACAAAAAGCGTGTTCGGTGTGACCGGCCCCTTAGGGTGTACTCACACTTAGCACGGTTGCCTTGAACTGTGCCCGAGCATGATTGTACCCCCCTCCCCTCTCCCCCTCGCACTGCACTGAATTTTTACCTTCCAAGCCTGAGCACACTGTATGTCATTGATGGTGCGACTGTTCAGTTAGGAAGAGAAGCAGTCTCGCTCCATACAATGTTGATTGCTTTAGTTTTGTTGTTTTGTATTATTTTTATGTCGTTTGGGATGCAGTTACACACAGTCAAATCTAGTACTAAATAGATCCACCACTTTTGCCGCTAATATATTTTCATAAAACCATCATGCTGCTGCACATATTAGGAGGTTTGCTAAAGGTGGCAGCTGACGTGCATCGAGGGGTTTGGATCGCGTTCATTGAAAAGTTTAAATGATTAATGAATCCATATGAAACAATGTGATGTCACATCTCATGCCCAGGTGCAAATTGAACTCACACTACAAGGGTATCACGCCCAGACCAACTCTTCCTACCAACTCTTCCTACTCTTCCTACCAGGTCTCCCCAACCAAACGGAGCACTCACACTTGTCAAACGAACCAGGAAATTGGAGTCAAATGCTACAGAGCACGGTTTGGATAGCCTAGTGTGAGTACACCCTTAGTTCAATATGTAAGGAGCATGCACCCTTCTTTGTTGTTACATTTTGGTAGTTACTGTACATTTTGGCATCAAATACAATAAAGATTTAGTTTTATTTTCTAAGATTTTCTTTTGTATATTTAGGTTAAAGGAACTGGGTCATTTAGCAGACATATTTGTCCAAAGCAACTTACAAGATAGAAGGCAATTCAGCTATTTAACAAGATGATACACAGCTATACACAGAAGTGCTAATTATACAAAGCAAATGTTTGTGCTCTAAAATCTAGTGCTAGAGTAAGAAGGTGGAATTGTTGCTGTTGTTTTTTATATACAGTGATTGCAAAAATGTGCCTGGTGCAAAGACTGGTGCAAGTGTCGGGTTACAGGCTTTCTGCAGGTTTCATCAAGTGAAATTTAAGACTTTTTAAGACCCTTTTAAGACCATTAAGAATGAATTTTAAGACTTACTGTATGCAGAGTTAAGATTGTTCCTAATGGCCTGGTATTATCATGAGGAATCGTGTAATTGTTTTTAGGATTTTTTTCCTGATTAGGGATTTTAAATTGTGGAATTTGCTGTAAAAATGTCTAATAGCTGTTGTGAATTGTATCTTCCTGCAAAAAAAAACTTAAATATAAAAAAAAAGGTTTTATTAAGATGTATTGTTGGTGATTGAATGGTTGTCGGCCCAACTGAGTAGCTTTACTTGGACAAATTAAGACCTGTTTAAATTTGATTTAAGTCCTACAACACAATATTTCAGTGAATTTAAACATTTTTAAGGCCTAACATTTAGTTTTTTTAAGGTTTAAGACATTTTAAGATTTTTTGAGACCCAGAGGACACCCAGGGTTAAAGTGTTGAAAGAGTGTGTTTTTTACAGATGGTTTGTCAAGCCCACTCACTTGTGTGAGGCACACTCAGAAATAATAATGATTTGGGGTTGTCACGTGGTGAGGTGGGAGAGAGAAGAGGGGGTCTTGGTTTTGTTCACAGGGGTTCTCGGAAAAGATGGGTTTTTAGTTTCAATGACAGTTTGGTAGTCCTGATCATTCGTTTCTGTTATTACACCAGTAATAACATTATAATCCTCTTAATGTTGCATTGCTAAATCTAGATCTTCTTAAAAGTTTGAAACAGATCGGTCTGTGTGTGTGTGTGTGTGTGTGTGTGTGTGTGTGTGTGTGTGTGTGTGTGTGTGTGCGTGTGTGTGTGTGTGTATAGGTTTATGTGGTTTACAGGGACACAATGTTGTATAATAACATGGGTATGACTTAGTTGTACTCTATTAAGCTGGTTTACAGGGACACACCTTGAGTCCCTGTAATTCAAAATGGCTACAAATCATACTTAATAAGGTCTTTTGAAATTCCTCATTGATTCTTGATTGATTCACTCTTAGTGTTTGGACTTTCAGCAGTGAAATTTAAACCACTGAACTAAACTAAACTGAACTTCAACTCTGAAAACTGGACTGACGCAGTTTCAATTTACAAGAACTTCCATGTTAAGCTGCTTTGACACAATCTACATTGTAAAAGCGCTATAGAAATAAAGATGAACTGAATTGAAATTAAAAATTTGGGGGTGGTGTAAGGCCACATATAATAAGTGGTTTTCACTGTATAAAATACATGATGCCTATGGAGTGTCCCTGTAAACCGTATGTCGTTAATAACATTTTGTTATTGTTCAGATATGGACTGGCTCTGTGGTGCTTCTGTAAGAAAAAATAGGTTGGAAAAAACAGGCAGCTCCAGGAAAGAATGTAGCTTGATGGTGGACGATCTGCCTTCACCAGAAATATGCCGCAGTTTCCTCTCATCTCTCAACAAACCAGGGAGAGGCTTCCTCCTTTTCTCTCTCTCTCTCTCTCAACAGCCTATCTTTATTTCATGCATAATAACTTTCACACAACGCTTCTCTTATTTTGTATAGTCAAATATTCCAGGCATTGCTAAATTAACGCCTGTGTTTAAACAGCATTAAAATCCCACAGTAATAGATGTTAATAGCTGCTGATAAGCAAAGGCAAGAGTGTGCATGTGAGAACACATCTTTGTGGCCTACTCATTAACCAGAGTAGAGGTAAAAAGAGTGACGGTTTGTTTTGAGAGGTGTTTATTTTGCACACATCCGTTAATAAAGTTTGTATTTATTTTGATTATGCCATTATTCTGTTGGCGCACAATAAATCAAGCTTAATACAAGATTGTAATTGTTTACTTGACCAGGATTGTGCTAAATTTATCTCGCCTCGAAGGGACCGTTCACCCCAATATGTAAATACAGCCATCATTTGCTTATCCTCATGTTTTTCCAAACCTGCCAGACTTTATTTATTCTGTAAAACATGAAAGACGATCATTTCAAGAGCTTATTTTGTCCATACAATGGAAGTTCACTTTGGCCAACAACATCGACCCCCTATTGACTTTATTATAGAGACCAAAGAACACTGAGGCTTTGTTTTAAAGTTTTTTTTTCCAGATGAAAGAAAGTCAAATACTGTAGGCTTGAAAAGACATGAGGGTGAGTAAAAGTGATATAATGTTGACTCCCAGTAAGTTACAACTGTGAAATACTGCATATTTTTTGAAACAGACATGTGGCACTTAAATGACTGGTGTCTTGAAAATGAATTTGAAAGATGTAATTGATGTCCACCAAGGTTGTAATATTGTATCGCAACCTATGTTCAACAGATTGTTCATCTGATCCGTGCTCAAAAACCAAATGTGGGTCACTCTGCATACAGCCGAAATGTTTTATAGATCTTTTAAAGAGGAATTTCTAAAGAAGAAATACTGTTGAAACTAGAAATATATCTTGTTGTTCTCTCTCAAAACAATTGCCTAGAACATACTGTATCTGTCATCCAAGGCCCTAAATGGTTCTGTCCCAGGGAGCTGGGAATCACAAAAACTTCTATAACAGTCTAAACATCTTCACTGTTAGTCCGGATCAGTTTAATGTATCACGACAAATAAAAGTAACTGTTAATGCAGAACTAAGATAAAGGGATAGTTCACCCCAAATTGTTAATTCTGCCATCATTCACTCATCCTCTGTTTGTTCCAAACCTGTTTGAGTGTCTTTCTTCTACTGAACACAAAGGAAAATGAAGAACGTTGGGGAAAACAGCCACTGACTTC
The DNA here is from genome assembly GCF_903798145.1 of Danio aesculapii. Lineage (NCBI taxonomy): Eukaryota > Metazoa > Chordata > Actinopteri > Cypriniformes > Danionidae > Danio > Danio aesculapii. Next base: position 8,397,841 of record NC_079443.1, on the reverse strand, counting down.
CACTGTATTTTTGTTCCTACTATGGAAATCAATGGCTGCTTTTTCCAACATTCTTCAGAATATCTCGTTTTGTGTTTAACAGAAAATTTAGAACCACTCGATTGTGAGTAAATGCTGAATAAATGTTCATTTTTGAGTGAAATAGTCTTTACAGGTGCCATAAAGTGTTATGAAATGTGCATTTTTATTCATCGTTTGACAATCTCAACTGAAACAAGACAGGGTGGGACATAAAGCATGTTTCAAAACAACTAATAATGAGATCAGATTAACACAGTTTGACAAGTGCAAGTGCTTCAAGAGTTCACACTTAGCTGATGATTGATTATAAAGAATGTTTGGCATGCTGTTCCAGGAGAGAGTCCTGAACTCATAAGATCCTTGAGCCCGGGGCTTCCTCCCGTTTGCAGGGCGAGAGGGGAGTTTAAGCTCAGGTACAGGTAGGCCTCGAGAACTCCCCTACTTATTTATGGATAATAGCTAATTAGAGATTGCTATTGAGATATAATGCTGATTGAGAGCTCATATATGGTGCCAATTTGGTTTGGTCAATTCATGGTCAATAGCATGTCTTTGGACTGTGGGAGGATCCACGCGAGCACAGGGAGAACATGTAAACTCCGCACAAATGCCAACTGGCCTGGTAAGGACTTGACCAGTGATGTTCTTGCTGTGAGGCAACAGTGCTAACCACTGGGCCGCCGTGCCGCCCCTTCAAGGAAAAGGGAGGAGGAGTAGGGGGTGGAAGGGGGGGATTCTTCAAGGTGAAGACAACTGAGGTAAAAAAACTCTGGTTATTTATGGTGAGTTAAGAATCATCCGATTGGTGGATCATACGTTAACTAATGCGGAACTAGTCATGGTCAATCGTAAGCATGTGCTCCTCTCAAAATTAGTTTATAAATAAACTTTACTTAGCCGAACCCTCGGTTTGAACATTCTTTGAGATGTGAATAAATGGCCAAATTCAACATCAACCATAGCATCTTGAAGTGGGCAGGGCATATATAATACCAAAGAGCATTTGATTGTTTGTTTGTTTGAATACTTTATTGTGCCTAAAGGGGAAACTTTCTGTGAACTCACAGAGCACTTCAGCAAGTTTTGACACAATAAAAATTCTAAAAAAAAACATGCAAAAAAATTACATAGGTGAAGACAACCATATGGCCACTATCGATCAGTGTTCAACAGTCTGATTGACACTGGGATAGGAGTTCTTAAGGCCCAATCCCAATTCTACCCCTTAGCCCTTACCCCTACCCCTTGTTTTGCGTGTTCCCGTGAGGAGGTAGGGGTGTCCCAATTCTCTTTAGCTTGAAGGCATAGGGCTAAGGGGAAGGGGTAGATAGCCCTTTGAACTGAGATTTTTCAGGACCACACTCGAAACCAAGGGGTAAGAAAATTTCCCAGAATACACCAGCCACAAAGGCAGCATAGCTGCACCCGGAAGTAGGGAGATCCACAAATTAGTATTTTTTGTCATTATTACGATTTTTTTAAACAAACAAGAATATGTTTTAGTATATTCATAACGGCATTCGTGTTTTACAGTCATTCTTAAAAAAAAACGCTAAAGTAAAAAACACAAAATTTCGCGATCTATAATCCATAATAACAACTCCTGTGTAGCAGTTCTACAACATTCTCACATATGAATACCCTGTCAGAAAAGTCTAGTGGCTGGGAATGGGCTTTTTACAGTGTCTGCTATATTGTTAATGTTGTTTTAATGTGTTTACATTGATGAATATGATCACTGTGTAAATGAACAGTATAGTTACGATCTTATTGCCACATTAGATCGTTAAGATAACATAATATATGCCTAAAGAGGATTTCCTGAAGATAAATACCAAAAAATAACACAACTGGAATAACTACAGCAGTTGTGATCGTCTGATCTCATATGAAGCAAGAGATCGCGATGACATCTGATGACGTCTGCAGGTGCTGTAGTGCTGTCCCAATTGTTTGTTGAAGCCCTTCCCCTTCACACTTGGTTTTAAGGACCAAGGGGAAGGGGAAGGGGAAGGGGAAAGGGGTACAAATATAGAATTAAAAATAGAATTGGGATTGGGCCTAAGTCTGTTCTGTTCCGAGAGGAAGGTTCTTTATCTTCTACCAGACGGTAAGAGATCATAACAAGGAAAGAGTAAATGAGATGGATTGTTCAGAACATTTGATGAGAAACAGAAGTATTGTAGATTAATTTTGCCTAAAGTGAAAAACCCAGTGGTTATATCTTCTAAATAAGAATGTTGTCCCTGTTTTGAAGCATGCTAGTTTACAGATAACCTTAAGACTAACCTATTAATACTAAATAAACCAAATAAACTTTAATTTTTGAATTTTAAGTTCCAAGACAGTTAAAGGTGCAAAGGGAATCAGATTTAATGCTTAGACTGCTTGAACTTGACTGTGCTATTCAAAAGACATGTGTGTGGTGTTTTCATGGGTTTGTGTTTGCACAAAGCAAGTCTTTCTCAGGTGATTCATGCAGCTGGTTTGCACAACACGCGTCTATGCAAGTATGTATTAGGTGGAAAGTTTTCGAAGAGATGTCAATGGCTGATTGACAGGAGGTGTGTGTGTGTGTCAGATATTGGGTAACTTCTTGTTAAACAGAGCAATAACATCTTGTGTGCAAGGGAAGCGGCTCACCTGAGTGGATTTGTCTCGCATGCATGGGGCACAGGGGGCGTGGCTGGCATCCCGGGGCCAGTGTCCAGACAGGTAAGGGGCCGTGAGTGCATCCAAAGAGGAGGTGCGACGAATGCTACCGTTACTGCTGGTGGTGCACCAAGACCCTGCCACAGGAAGTCTATGCTTGTCTGCGAGACAGCCAGAAAAGGCAGAGGAGATAAAGAGGGGAAGGAAGGATGGGGAGGGGGGGTTGATTGAAAGATGGATGAGCGAGAATAAAACAGATGGGAGGGAAACAAGAACAACATACGTTAGAAGCTGCGTGTTATGAACACATCACATCATCAGTGCGCTTAGAGCCCGTCCGGCTGTGTTTGCGCAATTACACCAGCTTGAGTGTAAACGTCCGCCGGGCTGGTGGCGATGAATGCTAAAACCCAGCAGATTGAGACAGAATTAGTCTGGTGTCCAGTGGCTCTTTTAATAAAAACTAAAGCTGATTAACTGCTCGAGCGGCGTGGAGGAAGCAAGCCCGAGTGTCTTGACCTACATTTGGTGTGTATCTGCAAATAATTGCCCCTTCACTGTTCTCTTGTCTGATCTTTCCAGCACACAATCAATGGCTTTCTTTCCTTTTCTTGCCAGTCTTTTATAAACCCAAAAAATGAAAATTCGGTCATCATTCACACTCCTTTGACTTGTATCAAATCTTTACGAAAACTGTAATCATTCCATAGTACTTCTCTTTTCTACTATGAAAGTCAGTAGTTACCGGTTTACATCTTTCTTCAAAACATCTTCTTTTGAGTTCAACGGTAGAAAGGAATTCCTAAAGGTTTGGAGCCACTTGAGGGTGAGTAAATACGTACATTTTTAGTTCTGGGTGAAATATCCCCTTAAAGAGCTCCTATTTACCACTTTTACAAGATGTAAGATAAGCCTTTGGTGTCTCCAGAATGTGTCTGTAAAGTTTCAACTCAAATTATCCATCAGATTTTGCAGAATATGCCTATTTTGAAGTCAAAGCAAAGTGTAGCTGTTTGTGTAGCCTGTGCCTTTAATTGCAAATGAGCTGGCTCTTTCTGCCAACCGTTCCCACTTCCTTCTTTCCATTTTCTCCTGCGTTACATCAGATAAACAGCAGTCAGTGACAGAGACAGACACGGATAAGGATGAAATCCAGCTCATTAGTCAAAAACACCAAGTAAGTTGACGTGTTTATATACACATTACTACAGAGACATGTCAATATGTGCCTGCCAATCAACTCAGTGGGCAGGGAAAACCACACTCTTACGTCACGTTGTAGTCAGCCTCAAAATCACTGGGATTTGGATCCTATTTTAACGTCTGGAAATTTAAAAAAAGAGACTTGTTGGGTTTTTGTCACTCCAGAATGAGAGTGGGCAAACTATACCTTTACACAGTTCTGTCCAAACATCTTTCAAAAGTTAGTTTTGCATCATAGGTGCCCTTTAAAGAATTCTCTTTCATGTTAATCTACACTACTGATAAATACACAGAACTCACATATTGTACAAGTGTGTAGCACTGAAGAGGTTATATTTGTAAGGGGTTTTACACAGGAAGTTCAGTGTGAGTGTCTTTCAGAACCGTTTTTAAGAAAGTCCCATTCTCTGTTGCCACATACAGTAGGTGACATCAGCTTTTCCCTGTGTGTTGTATCCAGTGGAGCTAGTCAGAGGGGAACCATTAACTTTGTTTGCCTGTGATATAGTCTACTGGGAAAGTGAACGCACATTTCAGCAACAAACAACTAGTGTTAGAGTCAAAACCCCCTAAACCAGATCAAGACCAGAACAGCAATCCTCAAAAAGATCTACTTTTTTTTACGTTTGGAAATGTATTGATAAAAAGTCAGTACAATTGCTACTTGTTTGATGGCATAAAATGAATGTTAAAATGGTACTAAATTAATCATGTCCCAAAACATTATGCAACTTCTGAGTGTGCTCCACACAGGTGACTGGCCTTGACAAACCACCTGTAGGACACACTCTCTCTTCTCCATATGCACCGACACTTTCACTTTCAACACTCCATGTTTCTGGCAAAATACCTTCGGACTTTAATGCAGTTTCATCCATCCATCAATCAAATCAACCTTATTTATATACAGTAGCACCTTACTACAACCAAGGTTGACCTAAGTGCTTTACACCAGTAAAAACAAACTATACAACACAACTATAAAACAAAAAATGCAAAAACAATACAAGAAATATCCATAAAATACAGCAAAACATTAAAACAGAGAAAAGTGTCAGTGTTACTGTAACCAAAGGGTGAGTCGGCGTGACAATTAAGCGAGAATCCAATATGCAGTTTTAAGAATTGTCAGGCAGGCGATGGCCAACAGGTACCAGGAGCATAAGGGTAATCCAGCAGCATAGTCGAGGTCACAGGCAAAGTGGTCGATACAGGTGGCAAACAACATAAACAAGGAAACAAGACAGGGATCAAACATGGAAAGACTAACTAAGGATGGCTGATGTGAAATTTCGATGTGGTGTCGAGATCCTGAAGGGCAGGTGTTTTCAAAACACTGCACTGAAGCATGAGCCGAAACACAAAGGTTATGTAACTAAGGTGATTCCAAACACCAGGTCACGTGACTAAAGCGATTTAAAACATTGGTCATTTCAGAAGTGTTTTGAGACCTGGCGAATCTGCGTTAGATTGACAGGGTCAGAAAAAATCTCTATCTTATGTAGCCTAGTGGACCGTGGTTTATGACTTGACGTATTTTAATAATGTTACTTTTTTAAGACCAAAACAAGACACATTTATTCACAAATTGTTCATTCCGATGTTGGATCAATGTTAAAACAAAACACGTTACAAGAACAGAGCATTTAAAAACTAATGTCTATAGCTGCTTCACCGTGGATTTGAACCTATTATCTCTGCATGCTAGTCAGAAACTCTCACCGCTTCACTAAATCACTCAAAATTTTAACTCTACAACGTGGGGTTTAATACCTCAATTTGCTGAACTGTTTCTTTGCTGAAGCTGCTCCAGAGTAATACATAAAAAATTACCACTAGGGGTCACTGCTGAGACGGGTTTCAAAATGTTTTGAAGCTTCGACACACTTGCTTCAACTGTTTCAGTGTTTCATAAAGCCTCACTTTGTCCACTACTAAACTAAACAAGGAGAACTCTTGGTAAAGTTACAGGTAAACAAGAACAGGACTCAACAATGTGTGTGAGAATCAGAGGTGTACATATAGTCCAGGTCATTAGTCCATATAAGCCTCAGCTGTGTATGGTCAATAATGGGTGATCCGGAACTGGTGTGTGTGTGTGGTGTCTGATGGGAAATGTAGTGCAGTTCAGTGGCAGATTTGTAGTTCAAGTGATAGTATACACTCCAGCGATCTATAAGGGCTAGACGGCTACTATGCATTAAAAGCCATTTTGAACGAGTGGGTCTTAAGCTTGGCTTTAAAAAGTGTCAGGTGAGTGGGCTTGACAAACCACCTGTAGGACTCTTTTTCTTTTTCACATGCACCAGAAACCATCTTAGATACTTCTTGAAAAACATAATGCAATTTTGTGTGTGCTCCAAACGGGTAAGTGGGCTTGACAAACCACCTGAAAGACACCATTTCTTTTCATATGCTTGAAGGAAAAAAAATTAATAAAATAAAATACTTAGACTTGTCATAACATGTATATACTGCACTTTCTGATGATTTGAATTGCTTGTTTTATCCTCACCTTCACTTTAGATAAAAGTGTCTGCTAAAGTAAATGTAAAATGTAAAGGCTCCTATTTGTGAAAATCTTATAAAAATTCTTTTTTGAAATCATGTTCTGGATTCTGTATGTTTCACAATTAAGTGATTTTTTAACACCATCTGTCATTACTTTCTGACTTAGAATCAAGTTCAAATGTACTAATTATGTTTATAATAAATAAATCAGCCAATGCACCTGCAATGTAGTTGTCCTCAGCTGTGAACACTAACAACTACTGCTTT